>NC_084808.1:16810224-17110224 GCF_963583255.1 Pyrus communis | reverse complement strand
GAATTCCACTAAAGACATATTTAAGTTGGCGTAGAAATAAAACAAATGGATTCAAATAAAATTTTCCCATTCTCTTGTAATATAATACATATTTAAGATGTTAAGACATATGTGATACATTTAACATTGTTACTATTTGATGGTACATTGGTTTGACTTGATAAAAGTTTTATAACCTAGAAATTTTCAAAACATTTTGATTTTATTCTCTCCCTTCAACGCCGCCCCGCCAAAACATTTTGATTTTATTCTCTCCCTTCAACGCCGCCCCGCCACACCACCCCCCCCCCCCCCCCCCCCTCCTCCCTCCTTTTTTTCCCAGGATGATCACGTTTATTTGGAGATCCATTGTGAATAAATAAGAAGGTTCCTCACGGAAAGGCATGAAAAATGTTAATTAAGAATGTGCTAAACTTAACTTAACGTCAAGGAGGCCACACTCATCAACAGTAGAGTTTGTTTGACCTATCTATAAAAAGCTAGAGGACGAGAACATTCCCCTTTTTCTTTTCTTCTCCATTACCCATTAATCATGGCAAGAAAGAATAATGTTGATTTCCACATCCAATTCTCCTTCATATATATACAACTCTCCAAGTTGATGTGCAAATTAAGATTTGTTTGATTACTATTTAGAATTTGTTTGACAATCATTTCATTTATAATTTTGCCTTTCACCACTTAATTCATCATTTCCCCTATATAATTTCCACATATCTATAACACAGTAATAATTTAAAACAAAATGGTAGCCAAAAGGGTCCTAATAGTCTTATGAGACGAGTCACATTTTCATTTAGTCCTATAATAAAGATGCTACTAACCTATCCATTTCCATAGTTAATTATGTATGGGAAGTATTAGCTCACACTCCCAATTTGCTATTCTGCATGTCATCCTAAAACGTTAATTTCTTGGTAAACAGAAGCATTATCTCACTGATGTTGATGAATATATAATTACATATACATATATATATATATATGAGTTATGAGCATAAATAAGAGCTTATTTACACTATTAGACAATTAATTATTACAAAAGAGTTGGTAGCAAACCACTGTTATGTATATTTCTCCTTCACAGAATCAGAATGATTGTTGATCCACAAATTATGCTTACATCTTTCCATTGCATTAGTGGACCTTCTTAAAGTGAACTTTATTTAGCATGTCCAACAGTAATAGTAAAATCCACTACCTTATTAGTTATCAATTCTAGATTAGTTTGATATCTTCTACCTCTCTAAGTCCTTTATTTTGCTTTAAATAGAACCGAATTGTTAACTTGTGTCAAATGGGTAGGTATCAAAGATCTCCGCGTGCAGGAATCCAGAAACAACAATAATAATATATAATGATTCCTATCTAATTAACAATGTTTGACCTTAATTAATCATACACATATATAAAATGGCCACATAAGCGTTGCATAAGTTGATGACATCATGGATCACACAAAGTATCATTAATAATTGATCTGATTTCTTGATTATTCTATTAAATTTTCTAAGACGGGCGAGGAAGGCTTAACCGCATTATAAATAAGTGCAGCATCATTCAGAACATGCTCATCACATGATTGAAAACATACCAAAAGTAAGATGGACAACTTAGAATACAGGTAACTTTCTTGAGTACATTTCATTGAACATCATTGAAATTAGTTCCCACTCATCGTGATATAGGTTTTATATAAGAGGGATAATGGTTCTGACTCCCATATGAAGACATCACAAGCTAAGAACTTCCCCAGAAGAAACCTATTGTTTCTCTCTCTCTCTCTCTCACTCTATCTCCCATGTGGCGGATAAGGGTTCTTGACTCCCATATGAAGACATCACAAGTTAAGAACCTCCCCAGAAGAAACCTGATGAGTATATTTTATATTATATATTTTACTCTATTCTTAGTATATTTTGGTTAATATTTTAGAAGAATTTTGATACTTTGAATTGTATTTCTAATATAGGACTTTCGACTTCTTCTGGAGCAAAACATGGTCAAATGGATGAATTTTGGAGTAATTCCAATTGGAGGATGTTCGTGAGTCACTTAACTTGATTGTATCAAAATATCAGATTTTTCTACCAAGCCATGATTTTCTGGCAATAAAATAAAGGAGGAATGCACAGTGCTGGAATAGTGACGTTTTTTGCTTAACTTGCGTTTTTGGAGCACAAGATGATCTCGGATGGGTTCGTGGCCTTCTGGAGATGTGTTTAGAATGTTCTTATCTTTAAAACAAGCTATCTTGGATGGGATTTGGAGGAGATTTGAGGCTAAAACGTGGCTGGACAGTTTCTGTGCAGCTTTTCCTAATTTAATTAGGACTTTATTTTGTATTTTATTTTATTATTATTTAGTTTCTTAGTGGGAATAAAATACTTGATTGTTAGGGTTTGTGGGCTGGCTTTAGGGAGATATTAAAAGGCTTTGGCCCGTTCTAGTTTTGGGGGATGTTTTGCTTTTATGAAACTTTGGAGATAGAGAACTTTGCTAGGGTTCTTGGAGATTTTCTACTTTTAAGGTATTTTCATTCCTTTTATTTTTAATAATATTTTCAATGATTTTAATTATGAATATGTGTAACTAATTCCTTTTGCTAGGGCGAAGCCTTAAGCCTTAGCATGAATATGTAATTTTTATTTAATTGCTTGTGATTGATTGCATGCGTATTTTGAATTATTGATCACTGTAATTAAAACTATCTAATTGTCTTAATGCCTGATCACCATTAGGATCCTTAGAAAATTAATTTGATGCAGTTTTGGTCGGAAGGTTCCCTGAAATTGACGCTGGCTTCTTGTGATTAATAATTGTAATTTCACTTAAGATGAACACCACGTCTTAAGGGTTGCATGGTTTTTCAAAGGGTTTTCATAAAGCATAATGAGTCTTTCATGTTCAGATTTGATCCGAACGTCCAGACGGGTTGCATGTTAGATATACGTTCTATGTTGCAGGTTCCAAGTAGAATATAAATTAGGAAAACCTAACCTTCAAAGTGGCATGTGTAGATCATAAGTAACTGGTAAAAATACATAGGATTGCTAGGTGATGGTGGAACCCTAGTGCTTTCTTAATTTGATTTTTCCAAAACAGTTTTCTTTCCCCTTCATCTTTAATATTGCAAATTCATTTATTTTTATTAATTAAATTCGTTTTAATTTAAGTAGATTGTAAAACCAATCATCTCAATTTTCTGCTTTACAATAATTAATTGGAATTTGGTTTGTTTTGAATTATTTAATAATCCATGTGGAGAACGACCTTACGAGAACTATTTATACTACAACAACCTTGTTATTCTTGCAAGTAATATAGGAGTTTTTAACCCGTTTGCGTGTGGTAAAATCTCTATCAAAACCTCTTGTTCACATCTCTCTCTCTCTCTCTCTGGCACATTTCATTGCCGACTAACAAAATCCCCTGATGTACGTTTCTTAAAGATGGCTCTTTAATTAGTCTTTCCTTCTACTTTCTTCATTATCCTTTGTCATTTAGCAAAGTGTTCTGATTATCGGGAGCGTCCATTCCCTAATTAATCCACCTTTTATTAAAACATCAAACCACATGAAAGGGGTTAAGTCAATCCAGCGGTGTTTTTGTAATGTACTTACATCCTCACATGAAATCCTACTTTGAAAGTGTGATATGACCTCTACAACGTAAAATTCAACGTTGTTACAGTAATAACAATATCATTAGATGATATTATTAACTATAACCCTACTATTCTTTATGTAATTTTGAATTGTAAACTTTGGCAAATTAAGGTAATCTTACTTTCTTGTAATTAGAAATTGAGTGTTAAAGTCATGTTGTAACACTAATAAACATGAAGGTACATAGTAAAAAAGTGGTGACGAGAGAATGGATAATTTCATGACGTCCACTAGTAGTAATTTACGTCTATTTGTAATCAAACATTTATGATATAACAATCAACGATGGTAGTGTAATAACAATATCATTCTATAACCTACCATTATAATATAGCTTAACAATAAACTTTGACAATTATAATATAGTTTGATTAAAAGGTACCAATACTCTATTTGTACCGTAAAATTTCCCGTCTTCTAAATGTAGACTAACCTAAGGTATTGATTAAATACATGAGTAATGTTAGGGAGATCAAAATTTTAAACTAAATTGTGTAAATCAAATAATGTGGTTGTTGATGATTGGAATATTAATTAAATGTCGATTAACATGTTTATTTCTTATTGGTGACATATTATTTAGTTTGCAAATTTAGTTTTAATATTAGTCTCCTTAGCATTATCCTAAATACTAATGAAATCACCCCTATCATGCAATCAACTTTAACGATGATAATTGTGGAGTTAGAGAAAAATTTATTAATTTAATGCTATTAGTACTTTAAAAAGGTCATCATGCATTCAACTATATAAAGAATAATGCTAGGAAGATTAAAATTTTAAATTAAATTAGCAAACCAAATGACAGGTAATTAAATATGTTAATCAACATTTAAGTAATAATCAAATCATCAGCATCCACATCATTTAATTTACATAATTTGATTTGAAAATTTAATTTTCCTATCATTACCCGTGTATAAAAACCACAGTTAAAGAATAATTTGTAAAATAACAGTGCATGATGACATTTTCAAGTGTGATGTTAATGCATAACCGCATTTGGTAGCAGATGGTTAAGGACGAAGAGATAACAAGTTTCGTTGTCGGTGCTCCTGAAATAGTGTGTGGCCTCTTTGTTTGATCATTTTTGGACACGTAAAAGTGTTATGACATATGTCTCCATAGTCTACATATCTATCATATGCAAAATCTATTTCTTACCTGTTCTAAGCTCATATTTTAGAGGGCCCTATTTTATCACGCCCCAAGAAAAAAATGATCTTTCTTTGATCATTTTTGGACACGTAGAAGTATTATGACATATGTCTCCACAATCTACATGTCTATCATATGCAAAATCTATTTCTTAACTGTTCTAAGCTCATGTTTTAGAAAGCCCCTATTTTATAACGCCCCAAGAAAAAATGATTTGTTTGTGTACAAAGCTTACGTGGCAAGCAAACCAAGTTATTATGAGCTAACTACGTTTTTTTTGTGAAAGCAAGCGTGCCAACTAGCAACTAAACTTGATTCGGCAAGTAGAATAAATGTTGTAATGATGTGTCAAATGTGCTGCTAACTTCTGCACTTGAGTGGCTACGACCAAGGAAGGTGTTGACTAACAGCTTGGCATCCAGTTCAACATCCAGCTCAGCAAACAAACTAAAGACAAGAATGCCATATAATAGTGATGTGTAAGAAGGTGGTTAAGAAGTTGAGGATAAGGAAGTTGTTACATTAGTTAATATGGAACGCGTCTTCGCTTTGGGTTTTGGAAACATGAAGACAAGGTTGCCTTTTATTGCAAAGTTCAATAAAGGGTTTGTCTTTCAATGTGCCGAACACAATGTAACCTGAGTAACACCTCATTTCGCTAGAAAGCTACTGGAGTGACCTCTTTAGGCGAAAAAATTAAGAAGTCTTTGCCTGCCGAGACTTGGATAGATAATCGATCAACCCAGGAGGAGTGTTGTCTAGTTGTCCAAACTGAAAGTGCCCCTATGCTACTTAATTCTGTGGTGCCAGTGCTGTTTACTTATCCAAACTGAAGGTATTGCCGGTTGTCAACAATGTTGTTTTCTTATCCAATCTAAAGATGTATTGACGAGAGGATTATTATAGTTAGTGTTTTTCTCAAGTGTATGAGAAGGTTTTTGATTAGAGAGTTTGAGTTGTTTGTTGAGTTGGAAAGGGTTTTTCACTTTGCAGAACCCAAAGTTCTAAAATATGCTAGGCACTAATCGGGCGATGTGTTCGTGCCTAGGAACCTTGGCATGACCTAGGCGAATTTAAGTAAATATATATATATATATATATATATATAATATTATTTAAAATATAAGTAAATATATATATATATTATAATATTATTTAAAATATAAGTAAATATATATATGTAATATTATTTAAATATAATAATTATATATCTCTACTAATTAATAAAACACTCATTATAAACCTATGAAAATACCAGATTAACTCTCTAATTAAAATAGAACATGAATAAGAAATATGAGGCAGAAATGTAATTTTACACAACCAAATTTTACTGTTTTTTTTTTTCAATGCCTTACCTACATGTAATCCTAACATATCTCTAATTTAAAAAAATTATATAAAAAAATTAAAAAACTTCCCACTCTCACATTCTCTATCACTCTCTTTGGGTTGGTTTGGTATTACTGTACTTTGAAAAAAAACTGCTTCTGCTGTGCTGTGAGAATAAGCAGCTGTGAAATAAAGCAGCAGAGTGTTTGGTAAACCTTTTTGTAAAAGTGCTTTTGAAAAAAAAAAAAAAGCAATATTATAGTGTTTGGTAAACTTTTATGTAAAATAGATGTGAAAAAAAAAAAACGATTTTTCAAATATGGGTTTTGCAGCTTCTTGTTTTTGGCTTTTTTCGCCCAAAACTGTGAAAAAAAAGCTAAAGTTGAATGTTTACCAAACACAAAAACAGCTCCCAGCTTTTTTTGATACTAGCTTTTTTCATAATCACCTCAGTACCAAACCAGGTCTTCCTCTCTCCTTCTATTTCAAAAACAAAAGTGTGTGGTCATATGCTAGTTTGCTATTTATGTTAAGATGATTAGTATGAAAATATATATATATATATATATATATATATATATAATTCTATCATATTTATGTTAAGATGATTAGGGCGAAATAAAACAAATGGAAAAAAATATATATATATAAAGTCAAACAAACGTGAAACACAACAAAATATATAAAGAAGAAAAGGAAAAAAGTTTGGAACACCCCTTCTCATTTCATAGGGATCAACTAATATTAAGTGGTTTGGGTTTAGGGTTTTCAAAGTTATTTTTTCTCTTCTTCCTCCTCCTCCCCGCAGCTTCCTTACCTTGCCCACTTTTCTCTTCTTCTTAACCAGTTGCATGGCCCCTCTTGTCATCCCCTTTCTCGCCACCTCCACCTGGGTTTTCTTGGAACCGCCTAGCGTGTACCCTACCTAAACCGATTTTTAGAACACTGGTAGAACATCTTTTATTTATAGGGATGGTTTTCAAGAATAAACAGGTATGCCGAGGTAGAGTCTTGATAGGACTTTGTCACTCTGGCATTTACCTGAATATTCTTTCTTTATCCCCCTTTATCCCTTAGTTGAAACTCACATTTATCCAATTCCAGCCTCTTTGATTTAAACCAGGATTCTGAACGTAGTCTTTTTATGTGATTAGTTCATCTTTATCTAATCAAGAATGAATTATGATCCTTGAAATAATTCGCTTCTAAACGGAGCTCATCATGATCCTTGGAAATTTTAGTCCACTAAAGACTTGACCTAGTCACTTCTAAACTTAATCCATTTACAATCCCACTCCCATGAGGACTAGATCGAATCAATCCACTCTTGGGCTGAAAGCCTACTGGCTTGATGGATCATTACTGGGTCGAGGATTATGATTTTTTAATCTAGGTTAGCTCATTCTCTACCCAAACTATTATTTTAAACCCAAACAAAACCATAAAGAAAATTCTGAAAGGAATATGTGACACAAGTTACTAAGAGATCATGAGAATTCATGTCAAATTATCAATAACTGAGTTGCTTACCATTCAATTGTGCGAAGCACTGTTTTGTGCATCACCAAATGAATTATTTGCTTAAAAGGATGATAAAGAAGGTCCCTGTGCACTTATGTCTTCTGGATGTTGATTTACAATGAGAGTCTCATAGGCAATGGGAATTTAATTTTATTTATAAGTATCATATATATTTATATTGATGTTGAGCTGCAAATTAACGCCAACCACATTTGTTAAATTGAGGTCGTAGAGTGACCTCATTGCGTCAACTTTCAACATATTAGAGTAGCCATAGATAGTTATGGTCTCTTATCCCAGGTGCGGGACATGCAATAATATTGCAAGGGGAGGAATTTTTGTGGATCAGCTGGTTGCTCGCTGCAGAAAGACTTATAAGTAGTCACTGGACGGCATGCATCCATATATATAGTCCCTCTTTGGTTCCTCAAGAACTTTTGGGAGGACAACGAGGGGAGAACAATTAAGGGCAGTGCATTACACACCCCTCCAGTTTTTCCTTCGGCACTTCTTCTTTGTTTATGTACTTTAATTCTTCGAAGAAAAAAAAGGAGTGCAGAAATCATTTTTAAATATTAATGTTTATATTCCTGTAACTATCGAAATTTCGGTAAAATAAATATTCACTGTCACATTAAAATTTTGGTGTATCAGGGCTTATGTGGCATGCGCCATGTGTATCACAAATTGTACACATGACATGTGACTCATCAAAACCAGACGAGTCATCAAGAGAGACACGTATCAACACTTAGTGAAAATGAATTATTTGATTTTAATTTAAATTAGTATAATTAATTAAATTTAATTAATGTCAAAATTGGGGAAGATTGATTGATTTGATTAAATCAAATATTAATTGATGAAGTCAAATCACAAATCAAGTCTTGGTTCTTTCATCAATTAATCAAGTGCATAATCAAGGCCAAATCCAGTTGTAGGCAAGGCTTGGAGAGCCTATAAATACAAAGCTTAAAGACAAAGAAAGGGGCTTGAAATTCATCCTCCTATGCAGATGCTCAAACTCTCAAACCTCAAACACTTAGGAGACTCAGAAAGCTCACTGCGTTCTTCATCACACTTGTTAAGAATCATCAAGCACCACTACACATGCCCATTCTTCTATCGCCACAAGCCAAACCCTTACGGCATCCATTCATCCCCGATCAAGTTATCGAACCCTTGGTTCAACAATTCTACACACACTCTACAACCCTAAAGATTGAATCAGAGGATCAAAACCTTGTAAATAGAGATTGTAACCTTAAACTACACTAGCAAAGGCAACACACTGTGTGAAAAACAATTTTTTTTTTCTCATATGGTTGTTTTTTTCTAATTTTTTTTTATTTTTTATGAGGAGTTACTTTTAAAAATAATAAAAAAAAAGGAATAGTACAATGAGTGATTTTTTAGAGTAAAAATGTCATTTTCGTTAAAAGTGAACAGTATCGGAAGTGTTTCGTTAAAAGTCTCTTATTTTAAACGGGTAGCATGAATAAAATGGGGGTTGACAGGGGAGAGAGAGATGTGAGTGGGGGTTGATTGGGAGAGAGAGAAATGTGAGTTTAGGTATTGATAAATTGATATGGTTTTTCAGTTATATGTTATAGGGTATAATAGTAATTTCATTGGTTTTTGGTTGATAAACAGAGTTTCATTAATATGTAGTTTATATTAATACAATTATTATTTTGTACACGTGTTCTTATATTATTTCGCAAGAAAATTCGTGTTTACAACAAGTTAACTTGATCCTCAATACTACCCTAAATTTATATTGGACCTAGAAAGTCTGCAAATTAAATACGCTTAATTTGTCTCCACATAATGCAAAACATGCCACATTGTAGGAACATGAAGATTCCTCCAAAGTGCTTTGTATTATTGATATTTAGTATTTTATAATACATGATATGATCAGTTTTGTTTAAAGATGCATGATTTAGTTGAGAAATAGTACAGAACTAAAGTAAAGCCACAGAAAAATGTCCAAGAGAAATGGTGAGTGGAGCAAACTGCGATGTGCTAAAAGGGAAGACAAAAGCTAGTGATGGACACAGACCATATGCCAAATTATTCACATGCTGCTGCCATCCTTTTGTCCTTGTCATTCTCTCACAGCTCCCTAAAATGTTGTCAACCTCTACCAAGTCAGACCTGGGGATCTCTTATATGTGTCACATTTCTGCTGTGATCCCCAAAATATATGTACGTATATTAGTAGTAATACAAGTTATTATGTTGGAAAAGCCATTCCATTTCAGTAGGGGTAGCTAGATATCATAGTCAGTAGGGTTAGCTAGATATCGTACTCCATGACCACTGCAGGCTTCATATTAGCTCAAAATTGTGACTTGGGACCATTACATTTAATTTAAGAAAAGAAAAACTAATGAAAATGATTTGAAAATTTTGAGTTTTGATAAAAATGTATTGTAAGTGAATAATATCAAGATTGACCTTTTAGAGTAAAAATGTGATTTTTCCTTAAAATGAATAGTAGCGATAACTTTTCGTTAAAATTCCTTTTAAGAGAAGACATATTGCTAACCATGGATATACCATTTACTGCATGCCCCAGCCTCCAACTAGTGAGAGAAAAGATATATATTGACATTCTCTTGTAACTTTTGGTAGAGGAAAATGATGGTCACCAAATTGAATAACTTTTCTTTCTTTAGTTTTCTTGAAATCTAAATGAAGATGATCATAGATGTTTGCCTACCAAAAAAGATGTGGGTGATTATATCAATGGATTATTTACCTAATTTGTAGTCTACATTCACAATATGGTAAAATTGTATCATGCATGATATATATATATATATATATATATATATATATATATATATATATATGCGTGTGTGTAACTAAACCTTATGTCAGAAGGAAAAAAAAAAAAAAAACAAGAAGAAATATTTCTTTCTTATCTCAGCTTTTAGAAACCCTAAGCTGTTTTATTAAACACATTCTCTCTGACTTGATTTGACAGACACACAAGACGTGACCTCAATGTTCCAGACCAACCTTCATGGATTATATATGCTCTCTTTGTTGCTCAACGTACATCACGCATCGGTTCACTCTTTTGTCAAAATATTATTAGAAATGAGATATCTACACATCTTATTTTACTTCTCACACTTTTTTTTTAAATTTTCGATCATCGAATCAGATGAATTGAAAAAAAAATTAAATAACAGAAATATCAAAGAATGTGTGGATAGCATACTCCTATTATTATAGCGATCAAATCGAAGGGTTTAAAGTTTAACGTTAAATTCTGAGAGAGTACAAGCACAGCCATCATAACATCCGTCATTGCAACAGAGATATGCAAAAGCAGAGATGGGGAATGCACTGCAGGCTGAGCATGCATATATATGGTGGACTTTTTTTGAATTATTGAAGAGAAGGTGGACTCTCTAATGAATGCATGGAAACATAGAATCTTATTAGTACAGCCGCTAACATGTGCCTTTTTTCTTTTCTTTTGATTGGGTTGACAAAATAAAACAAAGGATAAAAACGACACTTTAAACAGTCTGTTCTGGAGATTTCACTAGTTGTGAATCTCTGCTCTCTCAGACCCATGAATAGCACTGCAGATCGATGGAGATATGGACATATGTTGCTTTGAGGTTGATTCCCATGATTTTACTTCAAATGCTAGACTTCTAGTGGTGCTTCATAAATGGACATATATGCGAATGCTAAACTTTAAGGGAAGAGGTCTCTATTTTTTTTCAAAATAATGGGAATTAGTTGTGGGACTCACTTTACATTGAACTTCAATGGTTTAAACCGTCTATTTTGTAAATTTAGATTCATAGATCATTCATACAAAAATTAATTCAATTCGAAACAATTTGCCCATTTAATTATCACGATGAAATTTCATTATTTCTTATAGAAAAAAGTGTTCGCCATTTCTTTGAACTCAAATAAATGTCTTAAATATTTTCGATTTGGCTAATATTTTGCAAAAATGATCTATGAGATGCAACTTAAAAAATAAACATTTCGAATCGTTAAAGTTCAATGTGGTGTGAATGATTATAAAGAGCACAAGAGCGCTAAGGGTGATTATATAACCGTTTCCATTTTAAAAAATAAATACATAGGCACACACTCTACATGCGTCTGATTTTTTTTTTTTTTTTTTTTTTGATATTTTATTAGAGCAATTGAGGAGAGAAATGTGGATTAATTTGGTTTTTATTGATATTTTTTTCATTTATGAGGGAGAGGAAAGAGAACATGGGATTGAGAGAGAGAGATGGGGTAGAGATAGAGTTGGGTGGGATGCTATGATGACATGCCATGATCTTTTTGATATTTTTATTGAATTGTGAATAGAGGATCAAATTGTGATTTCATCCTCTTTTGATTGATAAAAAAAAATTTGTTAATAGATAATATAGATATAGATGCGCTCATTGTATACTATGAAAATGATTTTTGTGTAATATTTTAAGTACTTAAAAGCATGACGTTGCTAAAGCTATTAACAAATTATCAAGAATGGGGCAATGTTATTCATTTACCATTTTTACTTCTTACACACTTATTTTTTTTTTTTTTATTGATATTCTTCATGTGTAGATAGCATCACCCTAAATAAGAGTATCTCCAAAGGAAGCCCAATTGCAAGGGCCATTGAGTTCAATTGCCTTTGGACTTAAAAATGGTGCTCCGATGGTGGAAAAAATGGAAGGCAGTTGGGCAAAAGGCAGCAGCGCCCTGCCAACTCTAGCCAGGGCTTGGGGTCGCTTGGAGAGGTGACGTCACGCCGATGTCTGCAGCAGACAAGGAGGGCCTACCCGACGAGAAGCCACCGAGCCAAACGGCTCTAATTTCACGCGACTACAGTAGTTGGATTTTCAACTGTTAAAAAAATTGAAAACTTTTCAGCTTCATCACGTGGTACTTTATGAGCTTCTGATTTCAAAGAACTGAAAATTTTAACTGCCAGTATTAATCCAACACCAAAAATCCAAAAAAAAAAAAAAAATTTACCAAAAAATTTATTTAAAATTTTCAAAAAGGTTCACACATAGAAATTTTCACAAAGTTCAACACACTTACAAACTAAACATTCAAAATTAAACAAAAATCTACGGCGATGATGACATGTGGAGATAATAGGAAGAAAACATTAAAAAAAATAGTAATTGCCCTTGTCCTTGCCCTTTCTCCTTCCAAATGAATGGACTTGCACAAAGACAATTATTATTTGGATTGAATAGTAATAAAGACAATTTCATTGCGCTTGCCCTCTACTAACGGATAAAGATGCTCTAATATATTACTTTTTTGGTCGACAATGTATTATTTTTGGTCGATCGACAAGTACCAAAGTTAAGATAACAAAATCGATATACTTTAGTGTTTCGTTACGTGGAAGGTAATATTTTGTTTATATAAGCAATATTGAGGGAGAGAGTAAATAGAATAGAAAACATGATTTTAACTCAAAGTTGACTACTCTTAACTACGTGCATGGAGCTAGCTTAATTTGTCCTTTCCTTTGGAAGTTTTCATTTTAATGAATTTAAGTTTTTAGCTTTAGAAGTAATTGACCTTTGAGTTTAAATATCAAAATCTATCCTTCCTTTAATATAGAAGGGGAAAGATATTATAAAATATGAGAAACTAAGTTTACATCCCTTTTTTTTTCAACTTCATTGAGTAAAACCTTATTTCTTTTCAATTTTTCATCAAGGTCACTCGGTTTTAATAAACTTCATTAATTATTTCAATAATAAAATATTTTCCATGTCAAGATAATTAAATTTTATTTTTAAATATATTTATTTAGTGTTAGAAACATTACAGTTGATATATATATATATATGGCTTAATTTTGTATCATATATTTTTATTTTTACTTTGTACCCATTTTAATTTGCAACCCTTTTTTTTTTTTTTTAAATTGTACCAATTTTCTTTTTAGTTTTAGTTTGTATACATATATTAATTTCTTTTTGTGTCCATATTTTTCAAACTTTTATTTGTACTCATTTTTTAAACCTTTTATTTGCACCAATAATTTACTAATAATGTACCCATTCGTCTTTAAGAATGTACCACTTTATTATAAGTAAAATGTACCAATTTTTTTTTTGTAAGTACCTTTTTTTTTATGTAAAATGTACATGTTTTCTAATGTAAGACCTTTTTATTTATTTTAATCTAAAATGTACCAGTTGTTTTTTTTATATAAAATGTACCCATTGTTTTTTAGACAAAATGTACCCATTCTTTTTTATAAAACGTACCACTTTTTTTGGATAAAAGGTACCAACTTTTTGTGTGTAAAATGTAACACATAAAAATTACCAATTTTTTGTATGTTACAAATCATGGGTTTTATTTAAATATAATTTATGTTAGTGACAAATCATGTCATTAAGATAAATTATACTTTTTCTATATAATTATAATTTATTTTTTAATATTTTTAATCCCACTGGATTTTATTTAAAATCTCATTAATATAAGTAATTAACTACAAATATCAAATTTTAATTTAAAATTATAATAACCTACATAGAAATGCATTATTGTATAAATTTTAGGGACTTCAATAACAAACTGAAAACCAACAAGGTTTCAGTCAAATAACGTTGATAAATAGGGACCCCATCCAAAGTCACCCTATAAAATATTACAAAACCAAATGTGGGGAACAGTTTACGTATGATAGAGCTAGGCTTACATAATCAAGATAGATTTCCAAGTTGATCTTTATAGTTTGATTTAAGCTCAAACAAAGAAAGGTTTTATGTGAAAACTTCCATCCCATTTCATCGTTTAATAACGTATAAACACGAGGATGCATCAATACAATCTATAAGTTAAGACTTGACCAACATAAAACATATGCGTTCAACCGTATCAGTGGATCAAACAGAACAAAGACAGACATATGTTTGTTGTTGGCCGTCATCGAACAGTAAAAATATAAGCAATAATATTCCAAGCAAAATAAACGACAAAATAACGTACGAGAGCTCAAAGCAAATCAAGTTGTCCCTTGTCCAAAACCTTGACAACCGAACTAGCTAGAGTTGACATTTCTTAGCTTATAGCAGTAATGAGTACTGCAGATAAGAATATCTCTGGGTCTTGACGATGCATGTAGACACTGTAGAGGCGACAGTGTCCATGAATATATATAGATAAGAAGAGAACAGTGTTCAGCTTAGGGAACAATACCGATTATTTTTTTTTCCGACAAGCTCCTGGAATTCAGTTTCAGATTTTAGCAAGGTCTTAAGAAGCGCTAGTCGAGTGGCGGACATGAATCTAGCGCTTAGGCATCTCTGGGGGGGGGGGGGGGGGGGGGGGGGGGGGGGGGGGTGGGTGGGTGGTTAGGCTTTTTTTCTTTTATTATATAAATATAATTGAATATCTATTTATAATTTAAAAAAAAACACGTAATTGTATTAAAATACAAAAATTACAAAATAGAATGACATATAATTTATAAAGTACCAGAACATATTGAAAACATGGGGAACAATCATATGATGAGTGTTTATTCAAGTATTCAATAAGCCTCTTACAATTTATTGAAAAAATAAAATGTAAAATAAAAGTTATCTATTTGCTGTCAAAATGAGAGTCGCAACCTAAGATGCCTAGGCGAGTTTAGGTGGGTTAAACGAGTCTCTAGACCTGCCTAAGCGCCCTTTCTTATTTTTTTAAACGCCTATGGATTAATCATGGCGGTGGTCAACCGCCTAGTGCCTAGGCAAGGCCTAAGCAACCTTAGGCGAGACTTTTTAGAAAACTGGGTTTTAGGTTAAAGCAGAACATTGTTCAGCTTCAAGGAATGCCGAATGCTATTTCTGACAAGCTCATGGGATTCAGCTCCAAGTTTTAGGTTAGAGCTATTTATATTTGTAGAAAAATTAGGGTTAAGTACATATAACTATTCAACTTTTTGGGCTGATTTCAAATGAGTCTCAACCTTGTAAAACATTTCAACTAACTACCGAACATTTTAAAAGTTAGAGATGTGTTAGGTCACTTGTGTTAACTGATGACTTTACAACATTAAGTGATGACGTTTTTAGCATTAAATGATGAGGTGGACAAATACTAAAGTTGGTCTTTACTAATCGTCGTTTTTCGAGCTCTAATTTCCCAAATCGACTTCTTTCACCCAATTTAAGCCATAAATTTTCTTAGCTAAACTGCTTCAATTGAAAATCCAAAGCTCTATAAACGACTTAAGAGTAAAAACCCACTTTAAAATTTGTCAACATTATCACTAAATGACAATGAACCTAACAAATGTCCACTTTTTCAAAATGTTAGGTACTTATTTAAAAAAAAATTAAAAGTAAAGACTAATTTGAAATCACCCCTAAAAGTTGAATAGTTATCTGAATTTAACCCAAAAACTTATGTCCACCTTATTTATGTCATTCCGTCTGTATATACTATATATTGCCAAATGCTACATGCTATTGTAACAAAATAATCTCACGTATATTCCACCAATGTTGTTGAAGAGCGGAAGCAAGTATTGGGCTGTAACAAGTAAAGGCTTTTGGACCAAAAAATTTGTATTAATTTTTGCTAATTATCTAGCCCAAAGTTGCTTTTGTATTAAGTTCTGTTATTTATCTAGCCCACAGTTGCTCGAAAGAAAATTTAGAAAGTTGAATTTAAGTTAATAAATAGGTTTACATATCGACAAAGGTCAATATTCATTTCATTTCAATTGAAACAATTCTATTCTTAATTTTTTTTAATACATTCGATACACTAAACTTCAAAATGAGCTAGCTATAATAATTTGGTTCGAATTTGCTTTTGGCGAGAATCAATTCTAAAACTTCTCACTAACAAGTTAAGAGAAATATCACTAAACTACAGCACAAAGTTACGATTCTACTCTTAAGGTTAAAGTCAATAAAAACTATTTTCCTCTACAACTAAAGTCAATACCACTTAATAGATTTTCTCTTTATTGACCTCTCCTTAAAGCACAAAATATTGATTGACTCAATTCTAATGATAAAATATTTTGTGACTCTAAACAAATTGCCCCAAAAAAAATTAACAACTCTATACTGTTTGCTTTTTGATATAAGGTCATCTCCAACCGAGGGCTGGCCAGATGGTTCGTTTTAGCCCTCTGGTCCTCTAAGATATTAATATTTTAATGAATAGTACATGGTTGTATTTGTCTCCGTCTCCAACCGATGGCCAAAAGGCCATAGGGCTTGTTTTAGCCCTGTCACAAAAAACCTTCTCCAACCAAGGGCCAAACATAATTTATTATTTAAATTTAAAAACTGCAACAACTTAAATTCAAATCCAACAACAACTTAAATTTAAAAACTACAACGGTAACTGGCCCAAAAAACCAAAGAAATTAGAACTTAAATTTAATGAATGGTTTAGGTATTTATAGGGAAAAAAAATTAGAATTTTTAAGAATTTAAAAAAAAAAAAAAAATTGGCCCAAGAAACTAAAAAAAAATTTGAATACAACGACTAGTCAGCTAGCCGTTGGATTCAAATTTTTGTTTAAGCATTCTTGTCGGTTATATCCAACATGATTTTATGAATTTCTGGCCAACACCGGGCTGGCTGCATACAGCCAGCCCTTTGGCCCATTCAGATTTCGTGGGGCCCACGAGCCCTTTGACTTAGCCCTCGGTTGGAGACGATTTTTAGGTTATTTTCAGCCATCTGACCCTTTGGACCCTTCGGTTGGAGATGACCTAAACGATGTTCTACTCTAATTCATGAGAATGTGAAATTTTCTCCTATACCACACGTAAAATTATGAGCAAATTAATTGAAGGCCCATTACAACCCAAAAGCAAGTCTGATCCAGTTACAAACCAGGGCACATGAAGCATAGCATTGTCCAAGCTGTCTGTTATCCACTACATCAATTCAACTGTGGAAAGGCAAAGGCCAAACAAGAACACAAATGTTCCAAAAAGAAAAGGTAGCAAGCAAAAAACAATGAGGATGCCCATCTCAAGTAAAACAACTTTTGTACCCTTGCACTTCTTATGTAAAAATATATGACAATTTGAGAAATTTCTTCAGTAATGTGGCATTGAATAATAGACGAATGCGTGGCCGAGATCGAAAATATAAGATCTAAACATCTGTGAAAATCAAATCTAACGGTTAAAACACATGTAGCATTGAAGCCACGTTCGACCATTTGATAGAAAAAGAATTGTGTACTAAAAAAGATTTCTCTAGTCACTAGGTGATGAAAAAAATGCATGGTCGCTCATTTTTAGATTTGATACCAAAGGTGGACATAAATGAATGTGCCTATAATATTTTAATCGCAGCCTTTGATATCAAATTCAAATGTGAGTGACCATGAAACCCTGTCATCAGATGACTAATGAAACGAGGCTATATATACGAGAATGTATGTGTGGTTGATTATTTAAATTATAATACTAGCATGTATGTGAGGTTGATTATTTAGAACTTGAACATAATAATTATATGTGCGTTATAATTTAATGGACATGTAGCATCACATCGACATGTCACGCTTTTATAATCATGAATAATAATTTATCGAAGTTAACCTTTGTTGACTTATAAAGAGGAATAAAAGAAAGAAAAGTATGAGACATGTATAATGGGCGATAGAGTTAGAAAGAGAAGGGCTTGTTTAAGGAAATAGGCATTCCATCTTTCAAGTAAAACCATAGCAAAGGGAAGAAAAAGATGAATTACAATTTGCTCTGCCGCTTAATAATACGATTTAGTTATATTTTTTTAATTAAAAATGAAAAAATTTAAATTTTATATAAAAAAAAAGGGATCCGGTTGCTTTCACGACTTGTGAGATATTCGACAAGTCATGTAATATTACCATATACTTGTCTCATATTCTCATGAATAGAGACGAGAGCGATTAATGAAGGGAACAACGTGTCATATAGTTTTATCAACAAAAAAAATAAAATAATTGAAGTATGGGTCACCATTAGTCCAGGTTGACACCACCTTATTATTCCTTTCTTATCCAAGTCTTCACTTTAGGTCATCTCTAATAGTTGTCCTAAATTTAACCTCTATTTATAGCATACTAAAAATTATAATTTTTAAATAATTAGTTTAATTATAATTTTTCATCTTCAATGATGCATGGGCTATATTTTCTCTTTTTAGCATATTAAAAAATATTATGGTACATCACTTACAAATAAACTATTATATATTATTTATATTAATTAAACTGTTATTTACACCTATATAGTATAATTTTTTTATTTTTTTGGAGATGGTCTAATAATGTGTGTAGTTAGTTTGAAGAGCTAGGTATTTACATATATATATATATATGGGGTTTTTTTTTTTGTTTAAACTTTAAAACATCAAACAACAGCTTTTTAAGAACATTTAAAAATATTTTCTAACTGCTCGCTGACGTTAGCTGTCATAACTTCTCTAAATCAGCGGTTCAGATATGACGATTCATTATTTTATGATAGGTTGCGCCACACCTACTCATTGCAGCCCTTATATCAGTAGCTGACATGCATGGGCCTCATAAACAATGGGGGTCCGACTGAGGCTTCAAAGTGGGCTACATTTGACTTGCTTAGCAAACCTTTAGCTTGGGAATCTCTTTTCAAGATTTCATTTAGCTCACAACTGGAGATGAGTTTTTGACAAAAGTGGACTATATTGAGCTTCCAGAGCAAGTTCACATCTAAAAAAATGTGTAAATATTCAGTTTATTTAATTTATTCAGTGAACAGTGATAGACCTCAATAAACAGTAATAGATTAAATGTATATCCACCCCTAACAAAAAATAGCCTAGTCAATTTTATTAAAATATTATTATTTTTATTATAAAATAATTAAAAAATTATATTTAATTTCTGACTTTATAAAAAAATATTATTAATTTTTGATATTTGTATAAAATATTATTATAAATTACACCCACACACACCTACACATACAATAACACCACCATCGCCGTCCCAAATCCGCTCCCAATTTTTCCGAAACCCCGCTCTCTCTCTCACCTCCAAACCCTCCCTCTCTACTTTCTTAGTAACTCCCGCCTTGCACTGTCAGGCTCCTCTGCGGCTAGTCATGGTGCTGTCTGCTGCGAACCTAGACGCCAAGCCCACCGTCCTCGTCTCAAAGAAGCTTGGAGAACCCGAAATCAACCTCAGCCCCGAGGAGCTCTGCACCAAGATCTCGCTCTACGACTCATTGATTGTGCGTAGCGGGACCAAGGTCACCCGCGAGGTGTTTGAGTCCTCTGGCGGGAGGTTGAAGGTTATGGGAAGAGCTAGCGTTGACATCGATAACGTGGATGGCCCGACTAACGTTAGATGGTCTGGCTATTGGGTCTATCGATTCTGGGCCGGTCTCTTGCCTGGCTTAGGCTGGGTGCCAGCCTATTAGGCTGGGTTGGAGTGATTTGGCTGGGGCCAGCCTATTTTGGGTGCTGGGTGCCGAGCAATCCATTCCTGGTGGACTTGCTCTCAGCTCTTCATTGGAGATGACCTTATAATTTTTCTCTTTTTCAATTTCTTTCATATCTTGCAATGTAAGTTTATTTTCCAAATTATGAAATTTATTTTTGTAAAAAATTAATCAAAACGAAAACTGGTTAGTTATTTAATTGTTATAAACTATACGAGCGAATATAGTATTTTAATTGAACCCTCAAATTTTACACTGCTAAATTTTTTTATTCATATATATTTCCTCGGACGTCTTAATAGAATTGATGCATGCAATTGAATTTTCAAATGAGTTAGACTTGGTCTAGGAAAATCATGCGTACTGAATTTCTCTATGGACAGATTACAATCCAATTACATTTTGCTGCTGATTTTGCTGCTGTTAAGTTCTGAACATTTAACTTCAGCAACACATTTAGCCACAGTGTCTACAAACATCAAATGCAAAATGGGACACAAGACAAGAAAGGAACAAAATAAAATACACAATCTTACAACGGAGAGATTCTACCCTATCACCAGGTGTATATTGGACGACATACAAGATTTTCTCCTTGTAATGAGGCACGAATCGAAAGAAAATAAAAGAAAGGAATAATAAATAAAAAGGTGTCATGTGCACCACCTAGAGGAAGTTCTTCAGTGTGTTTGTTCATTCCCCTTTGGAGTTTGCATTCTCCTAATTACACTGTGCATTGTTATGCTTTGGGGCAAAGCATCATTTTGGGAATGGATGAGTTGTTATTACCTATTTCCATGTGCCTGCAAAACCCAAAAAATGTTTAAACCTGATTAGATATTAAATTTGAAGATTGATCAAGTACTATATGATTTTAGGTTGAGCAATACTCACATCATATGCAACAAGAGATCCGCAGTAGTTGGTGTTTGTGAGCACTGTACTGCTGGAGCCACACTCACTTTCTTTGAGTGAAACTGTGGACCTATCCAGCTTCATATACCAAGGGTACTGATAATTCTGAGCAGTTGAACTCACATGGGAAGATGACCTCTGCATCCTCATAGCCCTTGGGATGTTCCTTCCCTCCATTGACGTCCTCCGCGGACGGCTTGGAGGCCTCTCAACTGTATCAATAGGCCTTTGCTTCGGTGCACTCTGAGACCGGGCTTTTGCCTTTGAAGATTGTGTGTTGGCCATGTAATTTGGGAAGAATGGGTAGTCATAGGGCAAGGGCTCTCCGTAATCCGGCCTAGGGAAAGCGAATGGAGCTCTTGAGGGGTCAATTTTGGACATGGCAGAGTAGCACTGAGGGCTGCTTTGCGCTGTGCCAAAAGAGTTCTCAAAATGTGCACTGCAGGCTCCCGGGCTCCTATCAGTCAGCACTGATGGGGCCGGGGAGACCTGCTGGTAGGTTTCTTGGTTTGAGTATGCTTGATTTGGTGCATACTGAGTGGAAAATCTATGTTGTTCTGTTCTTTCTGTTAGTGAGTGATTTGAATAGCTGCTATTTCTGCTCTTTAAAATTCCCTTTGATTCACCAACATCCATCTCCACAATCTTAATGTTTTCTTCCATTCCTCTGTCAATTTCCTACATTTACACACAACCACAATGCACAACATTGGTCTACTGAGAATTTATGCAATAAATAAGAGAAACAATACTATAATTCGAAACAAAACTCAGTCGGTTAAGAGCATTTATCCCTGCACTCGAGGTTCTGATTCTATCTGTTGTATCATAAAACAGTAAAAATAAAACAAAACAAAGAGAATTTAGCTGGATTATCGAACTTACGTTATACGTATGCCTGGACCGATTTTCCTGCAAAGATCTTCTGGGGGTGGAATGCCTAGGATTGACAATATTTTCGTCTTCGACCATCCGGATCCTCTGAGCCCGAGCTCGAACCTGAGCCATCACCAATGCCTGCATGCACCTTAGAGTAGCCTTGGCCTGTTTTCTCACCAGGTGACCCCTTACCAGTGCCTGCAACTTCACTAGTCCTTTCAATGCACACAGTGCTTTTCTTGCCTGCAACAAACGCCAATACAACAGTACTCATTTCATTTTTGTGACAGTTTTACATAACATTAAAGAGTCAGATCATCCAAAGCAAAACCAGTTGGAAATAAATGCAGAGTCCAAGAATTCTAGAATCCGCAATATGGGATTTAAATTCTCAACACCAATAGGGGAATTCAACAGTTGCATACCAAATATGAACGGAAGACGGATTGAATTTTTATTGCAGCTGCTTCTTCACTTGCACCGGCCTTCTCGTTGGCAGCTGCCGTTAGCCGCATCACAGCAGCTGTGGCTTGCGCAGCAGCCACAGCCGCATCAGCAACCGCGGCCGTAGCTGCCGCCATAGCCATGGCGTGCTTTTTCTGCTCATAATTCTCAGACTCCAATGTGGTCATGTGCATTGGTGGTGGTGTGGTGGGCACTGCATCTGCACAATTGGAGTCCTTCGGACCAGCTGCTGATGCTGCTGTGGCTGATGATCTTCGAAAACTCCATCTCTTCTTCTCTTTCGGCGTTGTCTGTGAAGAATTGGAGATTGGAGTGGTGGGATTTTCATGACTTGCAACAGAACAATTCTGATTTGTGGGGTCTTTTTCCTTGCCTTTCTTCCCTTTCAAAATGCTTTTAAGCCATTTGCCTGTCTTCCCCATCTTTGTTAGCACTTGTTCTTCTAAGCTGCCATTGATTGACCAACAACGTATAAAGAAGAAAGCAACAGATGACAAATTATAGGCAGATCAGATAGATCTCTTCTTTGATATGTAGCTTTCAACTTTGTAGTTAGAAGACACCAGTTAATTGCTAATCTTCTTTAACAGCCTGGTCTAATGTTTCATTATTCCTTTTCAAATGTAACTTCCTGGAGAGTGACATTTTTCTTGTATCAACTTTTATTTTTTTAGACTGCTTGGGATTAAGCTGCCCAATTAGCTACATGGAATTATACTAATAGCGGAGATTAATTGCATTTCAGTTCTGAGTTCTGATATATTATAAGCTACTAATCCTTTTTTGTCCTTGAGGTAAATTTTATTTTGATATCACCATAAGAAATTTTGACTGATATCACAAAATAAGACGGGCAAGCAATTTATCTATGACTTATAACTTCATTAACTATTGATATTGATATGCCTTTTTATCCACATGATCAATACTCACTCGTAAATATTTGATCCACTCTATATTATACAACTAATAGTTGTGGTCTTATTAGTTTTTCTTTTACATATAATATAGTTAAATAATATATGCACGCTATATTTATCTACGCCATTAACCATTTATATATATTCTTCTTTAATTTATTCAATTTAAAAATAAAAAGTAAACCCTTCATATATATAACAAGGAAAAGTTATGTAAATCTCTTCCCATATATAATGTATTATGTATATTCAAGGTAATAATATATATAGAATGGGATCAGAGAAACCATGTGAAATTATAAGGTCAAGCACAGGCAGCATCCTTGTAAGATACTCATTTGTTTTGTTAACGGATGGAGGATTTGCCCACTGGGGCCCTGGGGGTCCATGAGTGGGTTTCGGATTTTGTAAATAAATTTGATAGGGCCTTATGGGGGATGTGGGTTCCACGTATTAAGGGATGATTTGGTATTGCTGTGCTTTGAAAAAAAAACTGTTTATGCTGTATTGTGAGAGTAAGCTCATTTTTGCTGCTTCATGTTTTCAGCTTTTTTTTTATCCAAAACTGTGAAAATAAGCTGTTTTTAAGTGTTTACCAAAGATCTTTTTGAACTCAATTTTTTTTATATTCATTTTTTATAAAAGCACCCTGTATAATAAGTATTGTGAGTTAAGGAGGCTCTGGTTCTTCACGTGCTCATGCAAAATCCAAGCTGTTGGAGTTGGAGTTGGAGTTTTTACTACGTTTTTCTTTTGGTCGATCCCAAGTGAAAGTGGAGCTGCGAATCTGTGACAGTGATGGTTATATTTGATTCCAAAACCATCCACCAAGTATGGTCCTACAGCCTTTACGCTTCATATATATCCTGAGAGTGTATTGTAGGGTCTCAGATTAGTGAAAGAGAATGTGCGAGAAGGGTTAGGTTAAAGTGAATCACGATTACATGTATCATGGCATCTTTCCATGTTATATATGCCAGCCCATGCATATTCCTGATAGCAGGGGCCTCAGAGGGGTCCGGAAGAAGGGAAACCAAACTACTGTTGAGCAGTTTGACGGTTTAGACCTAATAAGCTTACTACTTTTTTTAGTCATTTAGCCAATTACAAGTTTTTACTGTTTCATTTCCTCGAACGTGCATTTTCCAAATCCAATATTACAAAGTTGTACCATTGTTATTTCTTCTAATCGTATTCAATTACCGGTTGACAATATGTAATGAGATATCTATAACAATGAACAATATAACCAAGATGTGTAATATATATACACACACACACACGTATATATATCCACTTGTGAATAATAAATATGAATAAACATATACATCCTTGCCTGGAATATGCGTACCAACCAATATTCGTAACTGAATGAGTTGCATTCTCCATTTTTAATAAAGCAACTGACCTTAAAATAAATGCTAATGGAACTATATATCAAGTTTGCAGTCAAAACTAAAATATATCCAAGTAAGTAATTAAAATCATCAAACAGAAAGAGGGATAGTCCAGCTTCTTGAGGAGTTGATGGTTCGTACATGAAAGTGTTTTGTTCCCAACTTATTACTAATCATGGATAGTTGAAGCATGAGTAAACTGTATTATTATTCTACTCTATATATATGTATCTATACTTATAAATCAAATAGTTTTATTTTCACTAAACAATAAATGAATTAGTTGGCAGTGCACATGGTATGTGTTTGATTATATGATTCCTTTGACTATGTGTTTGCTTCATGGAAACAGCATTCCATGATCCTTCCAAAATCATAAAAACATTAATTAGAATACATCATCAGAAAGGGATCGAATTTCAATTAAACTATAATTTCAGACAAAAAATAAATCATATGTAGGATGCTCCATGATTGCTCCTGAATTGGAAATTTGTTATGATTCAGAAAAATTATATAAAAGAAAAGCTTTTCCATCCAAATCAGTGGTACATAATTCAGTGTCATCGGTGCAGACCAATTACAACCTCATGGAAGATGACAATAAATACATTTGAAAGGGATATTATTGGAGTGAGGTATGTATGAACATTATATAATAATGTATTCCATTTTTTCTTTTAGCAATTTCGATTTTAATATATCTAAGTTTTGATTCAGAAGATCTATTAGATGGGGGCCAGTATTGATTTCTATGTTTTTAGTTTTTCAACCCCAACCCTTCATGTGGAGAGAGTAGAAATACATATCCCTAAAAACATTCTGTAATTCATGGTAATAATAATAATAATTTTAGTTATGGCAAGTTAAGGACCAACCATTCGGTGCATCCGAAATACACGATATTTAGCGGTATTGTTGTACTTAAATTATAATACTTTAGAAGACATATTAAAAATGATGTTTACTTTTAATATAACACATAGCTCGTGAAACATCACATGGTAGCTACGACTTACATTTGGGGATGAGGATTCTCTTTGAACTATCTTTGTGAGGATCCTAGGATCTTTATATTACTCGTGCATTCAATTTTTGTTTGGTATTGTTTGTGCTTAATTTTCAATAAAAAAATTCAAAATGATTTTTGGCTACATGATGTACTATGTATGATGAACGATGAACATATAGGATGTAAGGATTTCTAGAATCCTCACAAAGAGAATCCGGATGAGATCCAAATCCATATTTTTGTAACTATAAAAGTTTCTCGATATTAAATGGCTGATAATATTTTTAAAATTTGTTCCATATTAAAAGGCTCATTTAATGTCGAATCTCGTAGATGACGAATTCGATATCAAATTAGATTGTTCATTGTGTAGCTTAGCCAAATATCCCATCTTCTTAGTGTAAAAAATATATGACGTAAAAAAAAGGCTCATTTACTGTCAGCTAGCTGGATGTAATAATAGGTTAACCATGCATGTGAAATGTGATCATGCTTTTGTAGAATAAAGATTAGATCACTTTTCTCTTTTTTGTTTGCACGTGCTTGTGCTTCTTTTGTGCACATGCTTAAGGCTTTGGTTCCTTCATCTAGCAATGAACCTAATTGCTCATTTTGGTCGTTTCCTGAGGTTCGATGCAGCTAAAAGATATCACTGCATGCACAAAGAGAAAAGACCATTTGATAATTAATTTCTTAATCAAACCCCTCCAAATGAAGTTGAAAACTTAATTAATAGTTAAGTGTACTTTTAGCATATTGATGACACATTTTCTCGGTCTGCTATGAGACAATTTGGTAGCAAATGGGGTTGATGTCTTGCTAAGTACCATATACGCTCATGTGGTGTGCACATGCCTCTTAATAAATTTAGGAGATATTGCCACTCAACATTACAAATTTAGGAGATATTGCTACTCAACACTACAAATTTAGGAGATATTGTCACTCAGCATTACGGTATGATAGTATTCTTCTTCACTTGTAAGACCATCTCCAACCAAAGGCTAGCCAAATGACTTGATTTAGCCCTCTGACCCTCTAAGAAATTAATATTTTAATGAACAGTGCAGGCTCATAATCCTTACCATCTTCAATCGAGAGTCAAAGGGCTATAGTATGGAATGTGAAGAATTGAAATAAAATGAGGTAAGATAGTATGGAATAGTGAAAAATATGTGACAAATGATGTACGAAAAAATTAGAAAAAAATAAAAATAAAAAAAGGTTGTTGGGCATAGAAACAAAAAGTGGGCTGAGACCATAAAAAAAACTAAGCCCTAAACCCTAAAGTGGGTTGGGCAATGTAAAAGAACAAAAAAAAAAAATGAAATTAGGCTAGCCAGCGGGTTGGCTATTTTAGATTCCGTCAGGGCCATGGCCTTCTGGCCTAGCCCTCGGTTGGAGACTGTTTTCGGGCGTTTTTCGACCCTCTAGACCCTTCGGTTGGAGATGGCCTAAGTGAGAGATCGTAGGTTCAGATCTCGTGGATGGCGAATTCGATACCAAAAATCCACGAGTTCGATACCAAAATTAGGTTGCCCATTGTATGGCTTAGCCAAACTCTCCATTTTCCTTAATGTAAAATATATCGTTGTCCTCAAAAAATTTAGGAGATATTAATTTCAGCAAATTACTTTAAAAAAATTCTCTGCCATGAGGTTGAGTTAATTGGGGAACCAACTTACTAATTAATAATTACTTGATTTTATTGGCTTCTGTTCATAGGGGGATGAAGGCCATTCTATAGGGGCCTTGGCTCCTTCTAATTACTTTGAGCGGGGTGAAAGGATTAAGTTGCTTTGGCAGTCGCAATTTGAGTAATGTGTGTAATATGACTCGACTAATTACTTGTGACACGAAGTAAGTTACTCCCACTTAGTTGTACTCCTTTTTGCAATCAATATACATCATTTCTTCACCCAAAAAAATTGGCCGGGACCACACATTAACAAGGTGTTTAAACGTTTTTGTCAAGGTGAACTCAGCACCTTCCATTGTTCTGTGCATCACCGATGATCTTGGATCGTGTCGGCTTTGTTCTTTAGTGGCATGTTTATCGTTTTTCTTCCAATGTTTAACTCACGAGGCAGCCAACAACCCTATCACTTCAAAAATAGGGATCAGCCACGGCCTTTTCCGATCGGATTCAGTTTAGTAGCAGTGCATGAAATTAGTAACGTGTACTCTACTTAAATTCAGAGAAAAACTTGCATGTCCGATGACATGCCATGCAATCTTCTTTATCTCTCTTTTCTCGTAACACAGTATTTTGTGGAAGACAAAAAAAAAAAAAAAAAAGGATGCATGCACATACGATGACTAAGGTTTGTGGTCCTTCCAAAAGAGCCCAAAGCTACGGCAGTATATTGTTTTTTATTCGAAGTTAGGGCAGGGCTAGGGCATTCTTCGCTAATTTTGGCACACCTAGGCTAGCTAGAAGACTATACATTGGCACTGGCCTATAAAGATGGCCATCTCAGAAATTTTTTGTGCAAAACCATAGCAAATTCACATTTGCAATTTGTCGGGAAATAAAAAATTTCATGGAGGAAAAAGTTGAGATATGCATGTAACGATAGTTTTTTGAAATTCATACTACTCCAAGCCAAAATCCAAACTGTGGGCTCTCTTACTGGATAAGCTTGTCTGGGATAATCGAATAGGCTGAGCACGGCCCAATTCTTTGAAACCAAGGCAAATACCTTTTTAATTTGGCCACAATAAACCTTATGGGTCATTGTGTAACAGTATATATAAGGGCCCGTTAATGAATTATGGTCAACAAACAATACGAGCTATAAGGTACATTGATCAAAGTTTCATAATTAATTTACCTCACACAAATTGTTTATCATTTGTTAACGTTTTGTTAAACAATTTTTTTATTTTCAATAACAAAAACAGGTGAAAAATGCGTTTGACTAGTTGTTTTGTGAAAATAAACTCAGAAAACGTAAAATACAGAAAACAATATTTAGCCTAAGTTTTGGAGAACATCAAATTGATGTTTCCTCTGCTTTTCAAGAAAAGTTTTCAAAATAATAAATAATAGAATATATATTATAAAAACAAAGTTAGAGTGTAAAAAAAATAAAATCATGTATGTCACCACTACTGTCACCATTGTCACCACCATCACCACAACATCTCTATCATCTGTCCATCATCACCACCACCACAATCATCTTTGACACTACCACCTCACACCATTATCGCCGCCATCATCATATCCCCAGTATCATCACCTCTGCCACCATGGTCACCACCACCTCCACCGTCTCATATTCATATATCACATGAATGCCACTTTATTCATAAAAATTATGAAATATTGAAACCACAATGCATATCATAATTCGCATCAATAAGAACCTATGAATATAACAAATTGGGAAGTAGGATCATTCGCTCTGATACCACTTTATAACGTCCCGAACATTTTACTTCGGAAGCCAATTACTAAGATAGGCCCAAATTCCTTTTCTTAGCCAAATTTCAATAAGATATTAGTCTCAGTTATTTTATTATTATGGCTGCATCTAACCTTGTTGTTAGACTGCCTACGTACCCAATGAAGGGATCAAGCCATTCGTAGTTCATAATTCCAATTTCTAAGTCCATTTCTGAAAATACTCAATTAACCGAAATATCTAACATTCGTGTTAATAATCGAAATACCTCAAATGGATATCAAATACATAATTAGAGTATTGAAATACGCATAAAATGGTAGCGTCGGCTCACTGGCCACGCGCCACCGCGCGTGGCGGTTTCTGGGGAACAGAAACCCCAAATTCTGACGAACTCTAAAAATTACCAAATTTTAGTAGAACATAACAAGGGAAAGAACAGTTATACTTGGGGCGAAGCCTAGTTTGGCCGGAAAACCCCTCGAACCACCGGAACCCTCGATTTAGGTAGTTGTTGATTCACCACCAAAACAAACTCCGCCATCTCATCCAAGGCTTGGGCCTTGCTCCTGGGGTTGAGAGGAGTCCTTTGGTGGTGGTCATTGACGGTAAAGCTCACCGGAGCCACTGGAAAAAGGTTAAAGCCGCCGAAATCACCTGTGGGTTTGTGGCTTTGATTTGTAAGTTTGGGTTAGAAAATTTAAAATCTAACACCATAGGGATGTTGGGCTCGATGAAAGCTTTTCATAAACACCGGAACCACCTCGAACGGAGGTCGGATGGAGAAGATAGGACCGAGTCGGGTCGGAGGGTTCGGATCAAAGGGATCTGTTGCTCCCTCCTTTCCCTTTCTTTTTTCTTCTTCTCTGATTCTCCCCCCCCCCCCCCTTTCTCCTCTCCACCCTTTCATTGCCTTTCATGTGGCATCCCCATTGCTCCAGATTTTCTGGAGCCTTCCAAATTAATGACAAAATGACTATTTTACCCTCGACTTCAATGGTTAATAACTTCTTGTTATAACCCTGTTTCACAAATGGTTTTCACCTACACGCTCGTGGAATCGTCCTCTATTCAGATATGTCAAGAAAAACGATAAAATATATAAGGATGAAATACGTCCTCATAAAATTTCGTTTAGTCAACTAGGAGCATTTTCATCTTTTCCCCTTATCGATATATATTTTTCCACATAATCATATATTTTATATATATATATATATATATATATATATATATATATTTTTTTTTTAGGGTCAACCACCTACGCCATAACCAACACCATCATACTATCCATCACTCTTGCCACCATGGTCACCATGAGCTCTACCTTCCCAACATGGCAACAACCAACACCACCGCCACATACACCTCTGCCACCACCAGTAACACCACCATGGCCACAATTGACACTAGTGCCACCGTCTCACCATGATCATCGCCACCTACACCTCCGCTGCCATAACAATACAGTGTCATCGCCCCAACCACCATGGCCATCACCACCACCACTACCAGCATCGCCGCCACTACCATCACCACATTCTCCACCCCATTACTCGCAACATTGTCACCACCATCTCCACATACCCCATTACGCTCACTACTACCACCAGTCCAACCACCATTGCTCCCAACACCAATCTCATCTCAACCACCATCCCTACTACCATTGGCACGATTACAAGGGAAAATGAATTTATATATATATATATATATATATATATATATAGATATATGTATGTATGTATGTGTGTATATATATATATATATTTACATTTTAGATTCATTTTCAATGTTTTCATTCTAAAAAACCATTTACGGATTAAACTACCTGATGCATTCTCAAATCATAAAATACAAAATCATATTTTTCGTTTTTATTTTACAAAAATAATTACAAAATTATATTTTTCTTTTTTATTTTACAAAAATAATTCTTAGAAGTCGTTTTGCAAAACTTTTCCAAACAAACCCTAAGTTTTCAGTGTCAGAATCAAAGTAATCAATAACTATACCACAAAAATGATTGAATATATACATAAGCATACACCAAATATTAAAAATGAACAATAAAGTGCATGGATGACAAAATTAGAGAATATTAAAAAACTTATAAAATATGCGAATTTATGAAATATGTTTTGAAATTTTTTAGAATACTCCAATTTCAAAATTTTTGAAGATGCAAAAAATTCAGCATTTGAAAATTTTAATTTGAAGCGATTCTAAAATCTTGGAACGAATTGAAAATGTTACTTCCCATCTGTTCCATCTGAAAAACAACCCTACACTGCATTCACCATTAGTGAATTCCACATCAACCAACTTCAACAATTTCCTCCAATCTCACCTTTATTACCTAAACACTGCGCACATATCTTTAATTTCTGTACGTAAATTTTTTTTGACCTTTTGATGTACGTGTAAAGTAAGAATATTGCTTATATTACATAAATATATAATTCCAGAGAGGATAAAAGAACTTCAACACAAAATTTAGCTATTCATATATTAAAAAAAAAAAGGTTAACTCTGCAAGGACTTGTAGAATGATCAAAGTATTTATCTTTATATATCCAACATCTTGATTTCTCACAACTCATGGCTTGTATCAACCAATAGGCTGACTCCAAATCCATTATGCCTAATTAACATGAATGAGGATCCTCTTCGGATCTGTTTTGTGAGGATCTCAGGGATCCTCCAATCACGTTCGTTTATCATACATCGTACGGTCAATTTTCGTCAAGTACTGTTTATATTCAATTTTAAATAAAAAAAATTACAATGATTTATGATCGCAAGATGTACGATAAACGGATATAACTCACAAAGATGATTCAGAGATGATCCTCGTTCAATTAACATGGCCAGAAACTCATAACCAAGCGGAAGGTCATCTGCTTGACATGTGTCTCTGCCTGCATATGTAGCACAGCTTCCAGGAAACCTCCTCTCACTTTCTTTCCATGTTATAACATGCACACCCAGTCCCCCTGACGTGCCCAAATTAGATTGACCCCCTGTGGTGTGTTTTTCATATTCTGTTCACAAAAATAATTGATAAAAATGGCAGGGCTTGGGAGGTTCCCTGGGGTAGATCTTCCTCCTAGAAGAAGAAAACGGACCCAACGTCACGAAGCTTATGCTAATGACAGAGAACCACCTCCGAGAGAATGGCTGGAGCCATCGGTGAATCAAGTGAGCTCCATAGATTTGGATGATGCAGCTCATAACGCTCGCAGGAGGTTAGAGAAAAAGCTTGGTTATCGCAAACCCTCCTCAAGGTTCTCCCCCTTCTTATTTTTCGCACGATTTCCACGCTTGTTTTTCTTCTTTTGCACTTATTATATTGTTCATGTTTTTTAATTCTCTTTTGTTTTATTCAATTCAATTCTCACTGAAAAAGTTAGGCAAGCGCAAAAAGACACAAGAGAGCGTAAAACACATGTTTTTTCTCTTTTCTTTTATAAATGACGCGTATTTTCTCTTAATATACACTCATGTTTATTTATAAACTTTATAAGATATAATTGAAAACTTTATAAGATATAATTGAAGGGAAAATAAAAAAAAGGAGTGCAAAATGAGAAAATGAGTACATGAAAATTGTTTTCCTTCCTTTTTTTAATTCTCTGTAATTAATAATTTACCACTTTTTTTTATTGAACATATAACCAATTTATCATAGTAGTAGAAAGGGTACTGCAAGTTCAAATTCAAAACTGTTGGGGGGTTCACGGGGCTTCTTCTCTCTGAGGGTCAGCAGAATTGGAAATCAAAAGGAAGGAGAAAGAGAGGCTTGTGGTATTTGTTTGGAAGATTTTGAGGCAGAAAAACAGGCCGTTGATCTTAGCTGTGCCCACAAGTTCCACTCCAATTGCCTTCTTCCATGGCTTCACGTCCATCCGGATTGCCCTTACTGTAGGACCCCTGTTCGTTGCTCTTAAATTTCAGGGATACCAAAGGGAATCCACTCCGCAGATCACATTCTTGGATCATTGTACCAAAGCATATTGTAACTCTACATGTGTGGTAAATGTACTAGTTAGTAGTTTGATGGTTTCCTTTTGTTCAAGTAGCTTTTAGCTCGAGTCTAAGGAGTATCTACTTTTGCATCCGAAGCTGTGTTTGATCTTTTTCCTTGTGTGAGTAAAAAACATTGTCAACCCGCCACTTAATACTATGATCTAAAAGTATTTCTCTTCATTTGTAAGTGAAATATCTCAAGTTCTTTTCTCGCCAAAGGTGAATATGAACCATATTATTGCTAACTCCTTGTGAGGTTAAGCCCACCCTCCTAATGTAGATAATATCGTTTATTTTTTAAATATTGCTAACCTAATTAACTGGTGCCTGATAAGGCCGAACCCATTGCAATACAAACTGTATTAGATGGACATTGAGCTTGACGGTTTTTTACAAGATACCCAACAGGCCCAACTTGTGCATATGCATTCTTGAGTATGCTTTAAGCTAATTTAAACTATGAGAAAAACAACCGGAATTGGTGGAGTGTATCCGCTCAAGATAGCATATACCTCTGTCCGCGTCTACAACTTAAACAAAAGAAAAATCATGTGAAACATAGACCACAAATGGCATAACTAATATCAATTCTGGTCATTTTTTAAGTCATTACCGTAGGTTTTTTATTTGGATGGACTTTCACAAGAATAATAGTTGAATGAAGAATTAAAAAAGAACAATTCATTTTCATGAGATTTAGTTGTGCATTGTAAATAGTAACAGGGTGAGCCGAGCCAGGTAATGGGTTTTGAGAATTTGGAATTGAACCTAACCCTGCTTATTTGAAATGGGCCGAAACGGGCTGGGTCCATTATCTTTGTTTTTTAGGTCAGCCACATAAATGACAACCTCGTTGAGTTTGCAATTCATGCTTGAGCCCAGCCACACCAGCAACTTCGGTTGGAGCCAATGACCCTGACGCACAAATCGAACCAGAGAGACGTCTACTTCCTCACGGATCCAAGACCTCTTCCTTCACCATTACAAATTACACCAGTTGATGAATCAAAACAAAATCCTACATACCCAGAAGCAAATTTTCCCAAAAGCACTTACTATGCAATCACATGCCCAAAAAACCTAAATTCCAAATCAGAAACCCACATAATTCCTAAATCAATCGAAAAGCTTATGCAAAAATCCTAAATTCCTTAATCAAAAACCCTAATTCATAAATTACCTAGGGATTTGTAGGATCATGGTGGTGTTCTCGACAGCAAGGATGATGTGGTGGTGGTCGGAACTTGTGATTGGGAGGATCGGTGGAGAATCATGAGAGGATGCCACAATGGTGATGGTGGTTAGCTGCTGTGATGTCCACACAGTCAAGGTTGACTTAGTCACTACGGGTGGGAGGGAGAATGAGAAAGTGTAGAGAGTCAATGGACGGAGATGGGAGCCTGGGCTTGAGATTGAGGTCTGAAATGAGAGAGGAAAGAAGATTCAAGGAGGAGAGAGTCGTTACCCGCTGTGACTACTCCAGGTGGGAATTCGAGGGAGAGAAAGTCTGCAGGCATTAAGGAGAGCAAATAGTTGTGGTTGCGTTGAGGAGAGCATATGTGGTGTCAGAGTCGGGATAGAGACCTCGAGGTCAAGGTTCGAATTCTAGAGAGGAGAGAGTTGAGTGAATTGGATCTGAGAACACAAAGTTAGGAGTCTTGGGACGAGACAACTCAGATAAGAATAAGAGAGGTGATAGATGGTAAAGATTTAATCAAGTAGGACATCAACGGTCTGGGGCGGGGGCCCGTTTTCTCCAATTTCTAGAACTGCCCCGTCTCGTTATTTACCTGGACTCGCCCCGCCCCACCTCTTTTTGTATTTATAATTTTTAGACCCACCCCTAACCACATGAATCTTCCCCGACTCGTAGCTCCAGGACCCGTTTGCCCACCCTTAGTGTAGATAATATCCTTTGTTCAAACAAAAAAAAAACAATCATTTGACAACTAATCGAATCACATTATTATGCGCGTGCAAAAGACTTTTTTTATAATCAGCACTACACGCCTTTTAAGATGTTTGAACGTATTTAAAATTAGAGAAAATAATATTTAATAAACAACTGATTGAATTATATTATTACTAGTCCATTGTGAGACTAAGCCTACCCCCTTCCCCTTAGTGTAGATAATATCGTTTGTTCGAAAGAAAAAAATCATTTCACAACTAATTGAATCACATTATTATGTGCGTGTGAAAGACATTTTTTATAACCGGTACTACGTGCCTCTTACTATGTTTTGAACGTGTTTAAAATAGAGAAAATAATATTTAATAAACAACTTATTGAATCACAATATTGCTAGCCCATTGTGAGGCTAAGCTCACCCCCTCTCCCTTAGTATAGATAATATCGTTTATTCAAAGAAAAAAAAACATTTGACAACTAATTGAATCACATTATTATGCGCATGCGAGAGACCTTTTTTATAACCGGCACTACGCGCCTCTTAAAATGTTTTGAACGTGTTAAAAAATAGAGAAAATAATATTTAATAAACAACTAATTGAATCACATTATTACTAGCCTCTTGTGAGGTTCTAATTATAAATATATATATATATAACTGTACAAAAAGAATTAATTATTAAAAAATACTGTTTATATGATGAAAATACCCCTGCAATATTTTAGATTGCTTTTGAACTTTTTTGTTTGGGGGGCATTTCTGTCCATTTCTTTTTTGTGAAGCTTGTGACCCCAAAATTCATAGTAGTGTTGGCTTTATATATAGAGATTTGGCCTTTTTTTTGTGGTAATAGAAAGAAGGAGAAGGATTTGATTTGATAATCAATTGAACAACAACAATCATGAAAGCATTGTGCATCGACTTCTACACGAGATTGCAGAGAATTCAAATTTGAAATATTGATAAGAAAAATATCATTGAATCAATAACTAGTTGATAGCTTGATAATTCAATCCAGTTTAATTAGAATTATTTTCATAAAAAATAAAATAAAAATTTCATTTTGTCATGTTAAAATTTGACACCCTAGAAAATCACCAAATCATTTTTTTTTACAAGGACATATGATAATTACTACATGGTTAAAGAAATTTTTAAAAAAAATTAATGGTCGTAAGTGTTCTTTGGGGGTTTAAAAAGTTAAGTGCATATCCTAATGAGATGTCAAAAACTCCACTTCAACAATAACGATAAAAAAAAAAGAGACAACAATGGGGTTTTCCAACCAAATTGCCAATTCTTATGTGGCATGACATGTAATGGCAACTAAGGAAGCTTCAAATCTATATATTTAGGGAGTAATAAATGCTTTTTTTTAATAATTTTTTTATTATCTTTTGTTTTAAAAATACTAATTGCACTTATGAAAAGTAAATAATAGTTTAAATTTGATGTATTGGGTGGAGAATTTTTTTTTTATCAAAAGATCAATGTGCCAGATAAGCCTTCAATTCTAAGTTTTATGTTTAAAATTGGCATTTTCTTTGAAGATGGCCTAAGATGTTTACAAGGCTAAAGATATCACATTATTTTTTGTCAGCATTTCTCTTAATTTCAAATGGATACCTTTACAACGGCACAACACACATTATCTAGTAGATTCTAATTGTTGTGAGGAGCTACTTAATACTGCAGTCTAGTTGTATTCCTCTTCATTTGTAATGAGAGGTCTTAGGTTCGATTCTCCTTTGAGTGGTCTTAGGCACTACTTAATACTTAATACTGCAGTCTAGTGGTATTCCTCTTCATATGAATTACGTTATTACTAGCCCATTATGAGGCTTAGCCCACTCACTCACTCCCTTAGTGTAGATAATATCATTTTTTCAAAAAAAAAAAAAAAAAAAAAAAAAAAGAGTTTGCTACTCACAAATAATATGTAGCTTGCATGAAATTACATATGAAAGATTATTGTGCTCACCTAATAATTCGTGAATTGGTATATATGCGTTTGTTGACCCCTAGAAACTACTTAGCTTACTTGGCGCGCAAGCCGAATAGCTAATGAGCTAACTACGTCCTTCTGTTCAATGCAAGGCGTGCCAACTCGACGACCAAGCTTGGTCGGTGAGTAAAATGAATGTGGTGGTGGTGAATGCGCTCGACTTCTGTATTCGGGCAACTGCGGCTGAGGAAGAAACACATATCAGCCTCTGGGTTTTAGAACCTGAATATAAGTGTGTCGAATCGGTAAAGAACTTTATAGACACAAATATTCAAAAGAGATAAGTGTCTTGATTGTGAACGTGATTCGGCCGTCAGAATGCCGAACTTTGAAGTGTACTTTAGAATATCCAATCATAAAAAGTTTCGGTTTTCAATGTGCCGAACTCTAGGTGGTATGGTATCACCCCAACTTACCAAGAGGCTAATGGGATGACCTCTTCCAACAAAGACTCTTAAATTCCTTGTTGACAGAGACTTGGATAGGTAATCAACCAAACTCGAAACAGAGCTAGTGTTATTTATCCAAACTGAAGATATTGCCGGTTGCCTCTACAATGCTGTTTATTCTAACTGAATGTGTGTTGGCGAAGTTCGGATGTCAGTTTTTTTCACAAAGTTTTGAGAGTATTTCACATAGAATGAGAATTTCGTAGGACATATTTGCGTGGTGAGTTGAAGATCTCTTTGTGTTGGAGGAGCACTTGTATTTATAATGTTAACTTACTTTGATAAACACACTGTGAAGTTGCTACCGTGGCCTGTAAGTACCTCATCTGTCATTAAATAATAGGAGTAAGATTATCTCCCCTCCTATGCTCATCCCCTTCTCTCCCCTCCTCTCACACACTTATTTTTGTCTTATTGTCTCTATATAAAAACTAATATAAGATGTTGACATAGCTTAATCGTGATTGTTCAAGTAGGAGGAGAAAGAAGAGAAGGGAGATTAGAAGGGGAAAAAATTCTAAATAATATTCCTATGAATATTATTTCAAAGCAAGCAGAGTCATATCATCCCACTGCCAACTGATGGATGTAGACTTCACGCGCATGTCCTAGAAGTCAAGTACATGCACACATCTTCCGATAAAGAACACACGTTGACTTGACGAATAATAGGGAACCATGTATTGGGACTTTTCATATAATGCTTTGGTGCTCCAGTCTACACGCCTAAACGCTAAGAGCAACTCCAGCGTTGCAAAGGTCCCCTAGGGCAACTCACTATTGAATAGCCTCCAGTGAACAGTGATGCCTTTAATGAATAATGTTGATGCACAAAATCGGCGAGGACTTTGGTACAACAGAAAGTGTCAAGTTTATGACCTTCGCTAGATTGCTCTGGTCATTAGTGTGGATAAGTATGTGAATGGATTGAGACAGGAAAGCAAACAACACAAGATGTATCGTGGTTCACCCAAGTTGGGCAACGTCCACAATGGTGTCGATTTCGTTTCACTATGTAAATTTGTGGATTACAATGGACAAGCAACGGAGCTCTCTGTGTGCTGCCCTCTATGCTTCCCTTTATTATCTGTTCTCCTCCTCTAATGAGTGCGAGGGAGCCCTTTTATAGAATAAGGGTTTCCTTCCCTCTTACATTAATCATGGGCTAAGTAATGAAGCCCAAATACTGAGGCCCAATATATGGTACAACAGGAGTCCTCCAGGTCTTCAGTCAAGAGAGTCTTTTGGCTAGAGACTTCAAATTCAATCCATGTGCGGGCCGAAGTGACTAGATGTCGTCTAGAACTAGTACTCGACATAAGACGGTGCTTAACTTGAAGTAATACTCAGCTAGAGGTAGCATACGTTGCGAGGCTGCTCGGCTAGAGGCAATACTCGCGGCGAGGCAGTTGCTCGGCTGGAGGCAATGCTCGTTGCGAGGCGGCTCAGCTTGTGGTGGTCTTTATTGCGAGTATGCACTCGACGTTAGCGTGAGCTCATTATGAGTTAACTCTTGACATGACTCGGGTCTGCTTGTCGGGTTCACATATTGGGTCTATGTGTCAGATCCGTAGATCGGGTTCACAAGTCGAGTCTTTGAGTCGAGGCCATACGTAGGGTCTTTGAGTTGGGTCCGTGAGTCGGGGTTCGAGCTCAAGGGTGTCCAAGTTTGACGGTGTCTAATCTCGTAAGTGCCTGAACGAATGGGTGGCCAAGCTCGCGGGTGTCCAAGCACATAAGTGTCCAAATGAGCGAGTGTCCGAGGAAGTGGGTGTCCAGTCAGACAAGAGATTACTGTTCAGACTAAATCTTTGTCACCATAAGAATGTGGCTCATCGATCTATAAGTTGGTCGGCTTCTTTAATCAGTGACAATGTTGATCAATAGAGCTAGTTGCTCAATAATTCCTGACAATAAATGACAGTATAAGTATGAACGCATAATGAATAAATCAAATTGACAAAGTTTGTCAAGGCAAAATATTGTACTATGTGCCTACTATAAGTAAATAATTTATTCAGTTGTGTGGTAAATCACATATTGCATAAGTGACATAGTTAAAGGCAATCACATGACACTAGGCAGCACTTTAAGGTTGCATAAATAAATGCCTATTTAAACATGTGTGATGCGACTCGGATTAGTGAAATCCGAGTTATGGATTTGGGAAGCATTCTTAGCATAATAATCTTAACATGATGGATGTAGGGATAATACACACGCACACACACACACACACATATATATATATATGCATGCATAACTATACATATATACACGTGCATAACCCTGTATTGTGTACCGTGTCCTAACATTCAAATAATGAAAATAAATGGTTTGATCAGAAGATGTCATGTGTTGTAGTATAATCATGTGATAAAATCATTAAATAATGTAAATGGTGTAGTTTGGGTGTAAAGAATAATGAGGGTTCTAGGTGGATGTGATCAGTAGTCATGTATGAAATAATAATAATAAAATATTTAAATAATGAATATAGTGTTCATGAATGATTAAAGCTGGCAAGACTAAGGGCTGGTTTGGTATTGATGTGCTTTGAAAAAAAAGTTGCTTCTGCTGTGCTGTGAGAATAAGCAGCTGTAAAATAAAGCAGCAGAGTGTTTGGTAAACTTTTTTGTAAAAGTGCTTTTGAAAAAAAAAAACAGTATTATAGTGTTTGGTAAACTTTTATGTAAAACAGATGTGAAAAAAAGCTTGTTTTTCAAAGCTGGGTTTTGCAGCTTCTTGTTTTTGGCTTTTTTTCACCCAAAACTGTGAAAAAAGGTTGAAGCTGAATGTTTACCAAACACAAAAATAGCTCCCAGCTTTTTTTTATACCAGCTTTTTTCAGAATCACCTCAGTACCAAACCAGGCCTAAGTCGTGTGTCAGACAAGTGGTCTTGTAATAAACATTAAATAATAATATAAAATATTAATAGACAATGATGGGAAAACATAATGAGGGGTTTCTTTCAGGCATGGTTGACAATATCAAAGGGGAATAATAATAAAATTATTATAAGAAAGCTTATCTTCTTCCTGGTTTTCCCATGGGTTTTTTCAGAAAGTGGAAAGTTACGACCGACAATTTCAGAGGGATGCCTCCGGCAGGTTTGTAACGACGGCGTCTCTAGGTTGAGTGGTGATGACATTTTGAGTCCCCCGATTCCACTCGTGGTAGCGGCGTTTCGAGTAGACAAAGGGAACTGCTCGTCGATGACGCCGACATTAAAGTAAATGAGGCCGGAGCTTGGTATATTGACTCTGATCCCCTTCACAGGAAACCAGAGGAAGAGCTCCTAGTTCTCGAACTTGTCTTGGCCTGCTCGACGACGAAGATCGGCCTCGTGCTGTGATCCCGGGTGAGACCATGAAAGAAAGAAGAAAGTGAGTTTCTGTTGTGTTTACATCGCTGCTGCCGTGACCAGGAGCTGGAGCGGAAAACATGGGTTTTGCAGTGATTGTGCAGGTGTTTGGTTCTTATGTTTCTACAGATTCACGGTGGAGTTTGTGAGGGTTTCACGGTGGTGAGATGAAAAATTGAAAGAGAACCGATATAGATTTTCGTGTCGATTTCCCACAGACGGCGCCAAATGTTGATGCATAAAATCGGTAAGGACTTTGGTACAACAGAAAGTATCAAATTTGTGACCTTCGCTAGATTGTTCTGGTCATTAGTGTGGATAAGTATGTGAATGGATAGAGACAAGGAAGCAAACAACACAAGATGTATCGTGGTTCACCCAAGTTGGGTTACGTCCACACTGATGTCAATTTCGTTTCACTATGTAAATGTGTGGATTACAATAGACAAGCAAGGGAGCTCTTTGTGTGCTGCCCTCTGTACTTTCCTTTGCTATCTGTCTTCCTCTAGTGAGTGCGAGGGAGCCCTTTTATAGAATAAGGGTTTCCTCCCCTCTTACATGAATCATGGGCTAAGTAATGAAGCCCAAATACTGAGGCCCAATATATGGTACAACAAATAGTAACTGCATTTTGCATCTCTACTCCTAAATGAATAGCCATGGCAATAGGGCAATAGATAATAAAATATTAGTATTTTTTATTTTAAAAAATAATAAAAAATAATTTTATTTGTAATTTCAGATAGGATTTTTAATCGGTCTCGTTGCATCACGTGTCATTTAGTTATGCAATTTTTTTAGACGTATGATTTAGTTATGCAATTTTTTTTTATAGAGGAATTTGAAGGACAGATTAATGAATGGTTATGAAATTCAATAAAGGGAAACAGTATAGGAGTTGAGATTGACTTTGTACCCTAAAGATTGAGCTTATATCACTTATCATTTTCCTTGGGTGAACTCGTTGGAAAGAAAACATATATATATATATATATGTATGTATATGTGTGTGTGTGTGTGTGTGTGTCATTAGATTTCCAAGTTCCACCTGTCATACATGCAAGACGGCTACACTTGTGAACAAGCCACCTAACATGCATTGGTTCCAGAGAGTTCCCTCACTTTCACAAACTCTATTTCTCTTTCTAGCACAGTGACAAACTAGCCACCATCACCACCATTTGCTTTAGTAATTCAACCTCAAAACCTTATATCTCGAATCTATGGAGCATGTGGAACACGACTGTGGTCTTGCATGCACCATCGATGCACTGTCAGACATAGTGTCGTCGTTACAGTAGAGATGAGGCGGCAGCGTGTGGGTTTTTCAGTGACAAAGGAGTCAAAGAGAAAGAAGAAGAAGGCGCGCGAGAGGTGGAGTGGTTGAAGGTCGGGGATCAAGTGTGGCGAGGTGGCAGTGGAGACGAAGCTGGGGAATGAAACGCCCGAACTGATTTTTTTTTTTTTGTTAATTTTTTAAATTTTATTAGTTTTTTTTATTTATATTTATTTTTTTCCAAATTTTTTTATTAATTTTTTACATTTTTTATATTTTTTATTAATTTTATAATGTGAATGATGTCATCATGACATCAGCCTTGCATCACTTGGGCCTCATGCTCTCGGGCCACCGATTCGAGCTAGGTTTCTCACTTGCGCCCCCCCCCCCCCCCACCCCCTCCCCCGGCCTGCCCAATCACCCTTTGGGCTGGAGCCTGCAGCTCTGGCTATTGGTTTGGTGAAGTCGTTGGTCCATCGGGCTAATTGTCCTGGTGGAGTTGCTCTAAGAATCCCAAATCACACTGAACCATACTACTTTTGAATTGAAGATCTAGTTTGCATTTCATTTATCTCGTATAAAAAAATGTCAAAATAATTCATTTTTTAAGCATAATTAGTACGATTAAAAATCATAATATTATTCCTCAACAATAACAAAATTATCTTAACAACTTTCCATTCAACCTTTTTGCTCACTCAACAATTTTGATTACTTGGACCGATGACACAAAATCAGATCCAAACAGCGTTATAACATGAGACCATTACAAATAGCACCACATATTCGATGTTGAATATTTCTCTACTTCTACTAAGCTTAGAAACATTGCGCTAAGCTTTAGTAGCGTACAGATGGTTGCATCCAAATATCACCATCATTTGAGTTCCACCACATCCTTGTGTGAGGTTTGAGTTTGGAATTTGGTGGTAGACGCTATAAAAATTAGGTGGTCGGTAAAGCCATTGAGGATTGATATAGCTATAAGTAGCATAGCTTCTTTAATAGTGGGCGTATATTTCAAAGGCGAACGTGCATTTCTTTTTCGTTTTTTTTTTTTTTTAAAGATAACAACTGGTGGTAAGCTACGGTTATCTACTCATTCCGTAACCAAATAGGCTATGGGTCACCTTGCCCGTAGCCATAGTCAAGCAGACTCACCAGCTCGAAGCATCGAATCCAAAACCTCCCATATTTTTCTATTTATTGGGAAGCAGACTCACCAGATAAACGTGCATTTCCAACTGTTTGAAATTTTCATTCCATATGCCAATCAAATATAAGACATGCCAAAAACAATAAAAAACCAAAATCAAACCAACATGTAACAATGACATGTTAATTTACTATTTATGAGATTTAGAATGAATGAATCACATATTCATTCATTCATTCATATGGCCACAGTCAAGCAAACTCACCAGCTCGAAGCATCGAACGCGAAAGCTCCCACATTTTTCTGTTTATTGGGAAGCAAACTCACTAGATAAACCTGCATTTCCAGCGGTTTGAAATTTTCATTCCATATGCCAATCAAATATAAGACAAGCCAAAAACAATAAAAAACCAAAATCAAACCAACATGTAACAATGACATGTTAATTTACTATGTATGAGATTTAGAATGAATGATTATGATTCTCAATTTTGCATTTACTCACACTTAAAAAATGCATAAATATGTGAGTCTCATCAATTTTAAGTATGAGATACATGAAAAATAAAGGTACCCTACTAACATCAGGGTGTTGTTTTATACCTTTACCCAATCTTTCACATCTTCATTCATTCATATGGCTATACCATGTAATGTAAGTTAACATGTCCTCAATACAATTAAGGAGGAAGAAGTGTTGAAAGGTTGTTAAGTTCCGAGATGCCAAGTAATGTAAGTTAACATGTCCTCAATACAATTAAGGAGGAAGAATCTATTGAAAAGATTGTAAAGTTCCGATATGTTGGAAACTTGACAAAAAAAATACAACGTATAGTGAATGGTTCCGTATCAGTATAATTAACACTGAACGAAATTTAGACAAAAGTACTGCAGAGGATCCAAACCCCAACTGCAAAGTACCCAAGATGCCCATGTAAAGTGTGAACCTTTTTATCGGCTCAGCCAGTTGACGCGGTCTGCAATTATCTACAGGAGCCTAACCTGCCAATTTGAAAAGTCCATGTCAAAGTCAATTCGATCGCGGAGCTTCTACCTCACCGTCCCTCCACTTGTCTCTCCTTCCATACCATCTCATCAGCTTAATCAGTTCTGTCTCTGACACTCTGTGTAAGCACTTTTCAGATATGGCTTCTTCTTCCACCTCTGTCTTTGCATTGCTTGTCATATTTTCCATCCTTGTTCTTCAACCAGTCACTGCTAATCCATTAGGTAATCTACTGCCTCCTATCTCGTCTCCAATCTGGGGTTTGTTTCATTTCGCTTCACTCTATAAATTCTGTCAGTTTTCAGTAATTTTGGGTTTTTCTTTCTGGGTTTCTTTGATTTTTTATGTTTATTGTAAAACGGTGACTTTCTTGTGATGGCAGATGATGTGTGTAAAGAAGTGGAATGTGGAAAAGGAACTTGCAAGCCTTCGAGTAATAGCACCTTCTTTTTTGAATGTGAATGTGATCCTGGGTGGAAGCAGACTTCTTCTAACCACACTGATCACTTCAAATTCCTCCCTTGCGTCATTCCCAATTGCAAGTCCTCTCTCTCTCTCTCTCTTCTAAAATTATTTAAGTGGGTTATGGATTTTGTGTAGTAATATCTTTCAAATTTTGTTGTTGAATTCAAATACTTTGAATAGCTCTTACTTCCTAGAGATGGAGAAAATCTTGATACAGAAAATTATTGTTTTTTTAATAGAATTAGACTGTTAGTTTGGTTGGTGATTATAGTCTTAGAGATGTTTGGTCATAGGATATAGTTTGGTGGTAACTGATTAGCCTTTATTTTATAAAAAGTAATATTAGGTGGTTGAAGGATCCTATTAATTTGGCTTGGAAAATGTTTGTGCTAGTTGATCACTGCTACTTAATGTGAATGTGACGGGAAGGAAATACTTGCTTTCTGTAGATGGCATGGCAGGATAAAGTAATTTAGAGGTCGCCCAACTAGCTTTTAGTATAGTGGTACTTATGTTGCCAATGTTGAAAATTGGAATAAATTTCAAGTTCGAATTTCCCTCTCCGTTGATTAAAAAAAAAAGTAGCGTAGAGGTCTATAACTGGAATAAAAAAACGTTTAGAGATGAATACAGATATCACCTCCCAATGGTAGGTAAAAAAAAACAGAGCAAGATACCTGGTTAGAGATTTACACACCAGAACAGAAAAATGAAGTCAAAGTGTATCTAGCCATGACAGGCAGTGCAGGCCGAAGGGCGAACTGTTAAATCAAATGCGCATTTAATTCAATTTGGTAGGGCTTGTTAATCACACGCTGATCTTTCCTTGGAGTTCAGTTAAGGTGAAATGTTTATGGAGACTAACTTACACTTCAAGATGTGATTTGGATGTCCTACCAAAGATTGGATCATAATCCTTCCTTTTAATTGGTCGATATATGTGCTTGTCTTCCGATAATTGTTTCTTTCATTACCTGGATACTTGTTAATAAAAATCATTGACACGATGAAGCTAATGATTTTTTGGTGTTTGTAGGTAATCTGGATTTTTCCTGCACAAAAGCTCCAGCCCCTATTTCAGATAATGCGAGCAAAGCCAACGAGTCATCAATCTTTAATCGTATTAACTATATACTCTCATATTTATATAAGAAATAAACTGTTTAACTCTTACCTATTATGCCATCTCCAGCACTAGCACTGCATAATGTTTGAGTTTTTTTCTAGCATGACTTCATACATTTTGTGATTTTGGTGTTATAGCTTGCTTTTGGTCGTATTGTGGAGGCGGCTTGTGCAACAAGACATCAAAATTCACATACAGCTGCGAATGTGCTGACGGTTATTCTAATCTTCTTAATGTCACTACTTTCCCTTGCTTTGAAGAATGTAAGCACTACCTAGAAATTTTTTAATATTGATGATGATGAAATTTTTTAATATTGATGATGATGAAGAACCACACCAATTTCGTCTCAGAAGACGGTATCTGATTAAGTTTCATTTCATGTGTTAAGGTGCAATTGGACTGAACTGTGCAAACCTTGGGATTTCAATGTCGAATAAGTCTACTGCTTCACCACCAGCATTATCTGGCAGTGGTAAGAATCAAGGTGAGACTAGAAACTCATTTACCACATCAGCACTTATTTTTTGACTGAATGGTGGTAATTGCCTCAAGGTATTTGTATTAGAACTATGATTCAGTACAAAGAATCTCAATTTAGGACATACCAAAACCTTAGAACGACATTCTCTTAAAGAAAGCAACATGTCCGGATCCTATTTTTCTGCTGATGTATTTACAAACCGGCGTTCTAAAAAGATCATTTTGATTAAAAACATTGACTAACAGCATATTCTTACTTGAATTCGACATTTGTATAGGTTAATCCAATTAAATTTCCTTTGAATGCAGACCTCCAAGTTACACACTAATTCAATTAAAATAGCTGTTTGATTTCATATTGATGATCACATGTTTAATCCATCTGTTCTGCCTTTTGTCTCGTTTGCAGCTAGCTCGATGGTCCAAGTGAACTCTGCTGCATTTGTGATTCTGATGATGTTTGCTGCTATGATTCATTGGAAATAAAAGGAGTTGTTCCAGCCTATTTTTTGCACATCTTTGAATACGTGGTTGATCACTGCAGTATTTATTTGATATCACGCTCCCACCTTTCGTTAACTCTCACATTTGCACATCTATTTTCCTGTGCGATCAGAAAGCTGCCGCATATATTCACGGAGGTGCTCATCGCATTCCTGTACTTGTTTTTCACCAATAGAAAGAGTGAAGAGGATTTTTGGTTGATTTGTACATAATAATGCTGTAGTAACCTTGTTCACCATGTTTTTGTTCTCTCCCTACTTTTCTTTCTCTGGGTCAGCTTCTCTTGTCATTCCAGGCATGAAGACTAAGGCCCAAGTAATGGTTGTATCTTTTTGTCGACAGTAAGCCCATCTTCAACATTACAAAAGTACTGACATGACATCATAGGTCAAAAGTGTGTATGTTCAAAAAATCACTTGGGAGTGTTTTTTGAAAGAATCCCTTGCAGATAGCACTTCAGTTGTCCTTCCAAGAAGGATTTGCACGTCTCTTAAAAATTCCGTAGTGCTTCCAATAGAAGTGTTGTTACTGAAAGCACTTTTGAGCGTAAGTGTTTTCTAGAAAGAACTTTAGTTGGGAATTTGAAAATGATATGACCTTTTGCAAATCATTAGATGGAGGCCCAAGATTCGTTGGTCTGTAATATTCACCCCAAACCACAAGCACAAATCCTCGGCACACAATATAATCCCAGGGTAATCCAAGGACTCAATTATTGTAAATCAAGAAGGATAGAAGAAGCACTCTGAGAGGGAAGGATGTGTCCGGTGGACAAGTACCTTAAGTGACAGTTCAATCAAAATCTTAATCAGGATAAGTAAAGGAAATAGTTTTACGTCCATCTACGGAGGAAGGCTCGTCTTGTATCCTAGATGAAGATGTGGTAGAAGGAAGGGCTTAAGATGGATACGGAATGGTAAAGAGTTTATAGACTGCCTCAGTAATGATAAGGAAGTTTGGGAGGTAAAATTTCAAGTATTCCCTCTTCACAGTTAGTCATTGACTCGCTGAGAAATGGGATCTAAAACTTAGGTACTTTTTGATGCAACTAGATTTACTTTTCCTTGTTACAAGGCAAACAAGGGGAAAGGAAAGAAAAGTAATGATCCCCTATCCTTTTCTTTTTCCCAACCCGTAGTCCATACCAAACCTATAAGACTATAGACTAAAAGAAATTAAGAAGCCCAAGTTGCATAAAGGATCAAGGAATAATTCGTTTAGATATGCTTTTAAAATGACTGAAAGCGCTTCTAAAATAATATTTTTTTATTCCAAAAGCACTTAAAGTGCTGGGGCTTCTTACAGGAAGCACTTTAAATGTTTTTTCAGAATTTACTTATATTTTTACTAAGGATTGGTTCCAAAAATATTTTCATCAAAAGCGTTTTCAGTCATTTTAAAAGCACATCCAAACGAGCTCGAAGTCTTTTTCCTAAGATTTTCCTTCTTGAAGTTTCGTTCCGTTATCACCTTTTTAGTATAATCCATTTTGATTTGTTTTTGTTAATTCTCAGATTTTTTTACACGACTCGAAAACTGAAAACTACACGTAAGTTACAAGCTTGAAATCTCTATTCTTACAAATCAAAACTTGAAAATAAATCATGAATTTGGCATGAAAACCCCCAATTTTGTACAACCGAAAAGGTATTGGCCGCCTGACAAATTGGACTAATAGTGTTAGCGGAATAATACAAAATGCAACATGTAAATGAAAATTCAGATAAATCATAAGAACCATCGGTGCAATTTAAACATCCTAAACTTTTGTTTTAGAGGCAGTGGTCATATTTCTTGCTTTACTGCATACTTTATATTAGATATGACCACCACAGCTCAATTCACACTAGCTCAAAGTTGAGCAATCAATCCCTCATCAAATGATTCAAATCCCTTGAAAAAGTGAGTAGACTTACAAGCCGATACAAAAACAACATATAAAAAACCTAAAATCTAAGCCATCCCATCCCATTATATCTTTTACAATCTCCAGCCGCATCACCTCAATCCTCAAATGTACAAAAACCTCTCTCAAACGGCGGCGTACGGCCCACCATTTCAGCCACCACCATCATCAAATAGCCCTTTACAGTGTAGGGTTTCGAGCCAGAGCAACCACAAAAATCCTATAATATTAAACACTTCACTTCCATCTGAACTAGCAGTCAGCTTCCCTAGCTACTGAGTCGTAGTGACAGTCCTCTCTCTCTCATTTTTATTTTCCTTGGCATGTTGTGTGAATTATTGGTGGTTTTACTTCAACCTTGACATGTTGGCATCCTCCTTGATGGATTTGGACCCTCTCCTGAGCTAATGGAGCGGATCCTCTTCATCAATCATCGTGGATCGTTAGATTTTTATCCAACGATTATAAATAGAGAGGTCCCTTTAAAGTTAGAATGATTATAGTCGTTGGATAAAAATCCAACGGTCCACGATGATTGATGAGGAGGATCCTCTTCATTAGCTCAGGAGAGAACCCAAATCCCCCACCCCTTGATATCTTGGCCTCTGCTTTTTCAATATTTCTCGGCTTTTGGTCCTCTTCTCTCCCCTTTCCCGACTCACAAAACTTTCCTTTCTTGTGTTCAGATTATTTTCATGGCCTTCATGTATCGGCATTTCTGCTCTTTTCTGGCAAACTCTTTGGTATTCGGATCCCCTAAAGTGAGTGTTAGTATTAACCCCTCCCCCTCCCCCTCCCCCTTGTCCTTGTACCAGTGAAAACTGTGAGATTCATATCTTTGGATTCTGCTGTGGGTGGTGGTGACCTTTGGAAATTGGATCTAAAAGACTGGTGGTTTATGTCATGTCCAACAGTCTATTTCTCTGCTGCAAACGTTGTCAATCATGTCTGTCGTCAAATGGGAAATTTTGTAGCTTGCTCTTCCTCTTTTTATTTAAGATTCACAACTAAATTCTCACCCCACAGCAATTGAAAAATAAACGTTTTTATCACAAATAGTTATTGAAATTGACTTTTACCATCAAAATTATTCCTGGAATTGAAATTAATCAATATAATCTTTGAAAATAGGTGTCGCAAATCAATAAGATCATTTCATCATATCTGTTAAAAATTTTGTTAAGTGCTAATGTGGTACATAAATATGTCATATAAGTCTTTTTTTTCTCCCAAATTGTCTTTGAAAATGACTCACGACATCAAAATTGTCTCTGAAATTGACTTGCGACATCAAAATGGTCATTCAAATTGAAAATCGATCAATATAGTCTCACGAGTAAGTGTCTTAAACCAATGTAGTCATTTTATCACAATTTTGTCAAAAAATTATGTTATGTGCTGATATGATACATAAATAATAGATCACACAAGTCTAATTAAATTTAAAAAATTACAAATAGGTTTAATAATTTAATAGTTAATAAAATATTGTGAGTCCAAAAACCTAGTCATGCAATCCCATTCCACATTCCTCTACCTTTTTCGGTGTTTGTTCTCTAAAAAAAATATCAATACACCCATCTTTAAACACTTCGACACCCTTCACTGAATTAAACCTAGATCGAGATCACCTGTGGTGACGGCTTGACTCATTGGCAACGACTTCTGGGACATCACCGTTAACATTTAGGCAATCAACATCCTCACAACCTTAATCTTGGAAAGCTTGTTCGGCGCTTCCCGGATGGTCTGGTGACTCAAAGAACGGTAAGGTATGGCTTGAGATAATGAGGTTATAATCGAAGTAAGTCTATTGTTGGTTGAAAACTTTTTCCAAACCCCCTCTTAGGTCTTGGTTAAGTCTTATGCATTTGAGAATTTATAGAAGGAATCTCTTTTTGAAGTAGGTCCTATTATAAGAAAAAAAATTCTATTGTGTGAAAAGGTATTTAGACAACTACTTTTTTAATTAATTATTAAACTTATATCAGCACATAACAATTTTTTTTACATAATTATGACGGAATGATTATATTGATTTGCGACATCTATTTTCAAATACTACATTCATTGATTTTCAATTTTAAAGACCATCTTGATGGTGTGGATTAATTTCAAGGACCATCTTAATGGTAAGAACTTTGTGATAAAAACCTGTAAATCTTATGGGGTCCATTTATGTGCCATGTCAGCACTTAACAGAATTTTTAACAGAATTATGACGGAATGACCACATTGATTTGCGACACCTATTTTCAGGGACTACATTGATTAATTTTCAATTTTAAGAACCATCTTGATGATCAGGATCAATTTCAGGAATCATTTGTGATAAAAACCATTGAAAAAATAAACTATGGGATTTATTGTAAGATTATTGATTTCACACTTTCAATTTTTTTTTTTTTTTTTTACTCATCTTTATGTTTTTTATTTTGATTTAATATATTTTAATATTAGAAAAAGTGGTGACAAAAGAAAAAAAAAATTCGAAATTCACTTGTAGTCTTACCGATGCGGCATATATCATGATTGGAAAATTAGGCTAATAGTTACATAAGAAGAAAAGAATCATTGTGAACCTAGAAAGTGCACAGAGCTTGATCCCCCAAAGGCGTAAACTTCATCATTAGCAAATTGAATTGGTTTTGTGGGGGGCGGAAGGCTCCCACTAGCCAACTAAGTTCTACTTGAGGAAAAAGAGGGAATGGAATAATTAGCAAATGGCGTGGAGGTTGGCCTCTTATTTAATCACAATTCCTTTCGTTTCTGGGCCAAGATGCCATGATTACATAACATCATATACCAATTTTCTGCTAAGCAGATTCAACATATAAACGATATGACAATTGACAACTTAGCACTTCATATGTCAATCTATTGATAACCATAGTTCTAATGCGGGGAGTGCTGACTTTAACGTTACATCTTTCCATATGATCGTTGGATTTCATATGTATGTTGATTTATTTTGATAATATGGAGAAAGTTACATTTTAAAACTAATTGGCTAGAAAGAGTAACTCAACTTCTGAATTTTTTTTAAATAACCCGAACTACTTAGTAGCACTAAAAATAAATTGTCATAATTAAATTGAAGAACTAATATTCTTGCTTACTCGACAATCTAATAAATAAATAGCGAGAGTATCCAACTTACCCAACTCCACATAAATACTGACAAAGTATATTAATTTTCTAAAACTACTTTAACTTCACGTCCTCGCAATTGTGCTGCCTTACAAATCAGTGAAATCAGAATATGATTAGTGAGAAAGTTTGTTGACTAGTATTACTATCAAGAGGTGGTTGGTGGTGATAACCAATGAATTTGAAGTTGAAAGCGTTTAGGGATGTTCGTGTCGAGTGACAATCAACGATATAGATATTGGGGGTTTCACTAACTTATACGAGACATTGTCATCCACACATAGAGCACTCTCTTGTAAGTTGGTGGTGGGTTTTAATGTTTCCATAAAATCATATCCTTCCATGGAATCATATTCATGTCCCATCACACCATGCCATAACGTCGAATATTTAAAGCATATCTTAATCTTGTATAGATGTAAGACAAAAACTAATAATTCGTTTGAAAATATTTTTAAAATGATTGAAAATTTTTTTAGTGAAAATATTTTTAGAAATCAATTTTTAGTAAAAATGCAAGTAAATCCTGAAAAAAAAACACTTGAAATGCTTTCTAGAAGAACCAAATTATTAGCGCTTCTTCTATGAAGCACTTCAGTATTTTTGAAACTCAAAAATGTTTTCTAAAAATGGTTTTAGTAATCTTAAAAGCATTTCCAAACCAATTCTAAAATTCTATCAAAATGTTTACAAATTTATTTCCGAGCATCAAGATAGCATTTCAATAATCATCATCGACAAACAACAAAAGAGTTATTGAGGCTATTTATGAGGTGGGACGGAAGGTAGAACAAACCTTTCATATGAATACATTTTTCACCCAACAAAAATTAGAACAAAACCAAAGAAAGAACTTTACAGCTGCTTAAGAATGGCTAAAAATATTTTCTTACGAGACATATATATTGTTACATTATAAATGAAAATTACATAGTCTGATAAAAAATAATATTTTACATTGCTGAATAGTGTACTAAAATAAAACTTTATTGATAAGCCATAGCATCATAAGACTTCGAAAGACACATGCATCCACAATTTAACATCACTAACACAAGAAGTGCGCGACTAAACCTAGCACTAACCACGTATAAAGGGGCTGCTAATGCTTTCGTCCTTACCTTATACAACAACTTCAAGTTTGAAGTGAAGTTCTTGAAAAGGGAGTAATCTGAAGCTACCTGTGAATTGTGATATCGTACTAATGAAATAGACCTAGCTAGCTAGCTAGGTTCTTTCACCCAAATAAAGGGTCATGGGATGGACACGTAGTATAATATATGAATTTAATGATGAAAATGAGATCCCGTATGTCCCCGACAATCCAACTCACCTCTTTTAATCTCTTCAACTAAGGAGAAAGGCTTAGACTTCTCAAACATTGAGCAAAAAAATCTTCTAAATTTCTTATGACTTATTTATAAATTTTCGTGTTTATAATTGTAACTTGTATATATTATAAATTATTATGTGAATGTATATTTTACATTAAAAAAATAATTAAAATCAATTTCGTTTCGTTTTTTTTTTTCGATATATTGTTTGGTCATTGAACTATTTAAAAACAGATTGACGGATTTAGTAAAAATATTATGAACCGTTTATATATTTTCTACAATTGATTTACTAAACGATCTTAGTTTTAATTAATTTTTGAAGAAATGATCTTTGCATAGTTATTTATAATATGATGTTTCCATTATAAACACTAAATTATGTGAATATGCCACGAAGTATTATGAAGAGGAACTCCTCATCAACCTTAAGGAGCCAAACTCTTCTCTTAACTAAATAACTAATTATGTTTTAATTAATTAAATTAAGAGAATATGCGTAATGCAAGATCTGTGTGGCTATTTCTGCAAACATGGCTCCTAAATACCAAACAAGGATTCCATTATTCCTTGATGACTTGAATTAGAAAGATTCAATTGAAAGCAACACAAAACAGTGAAAAACTCCCTCTCTCCATGTACCAGTCTCGGTTCCCCTGCGTGTCCTCCCAGTGTAGGAGAATGGTACTGTTATCTAAACCAGCCAAATATGTATGGTTTAGGCAAGCCTGCCCAACTCTTTCAACTATCAATTTTTGTTGTAATTTTCTTTGACTATTAAGTCTCACATAATTAAGTGCACACGTGATACAATATTGGAGCTGTATCGATCAATGGCGAACATTTATTATAACTAATAGCCGAGCATACAGTGAGATGGATAAAATAACACCCTAAGATAACAACTGTTGTTTGCCAAGACTTCATGGATAGCGTTTGGATTAATATTTGAACTTTGGACTTAAAAGAATGGAAGCCCAAAAGAGCTAAAGTGAAGAAACTCGCCCAAGGCCCAGCACCAAGCCCAGCCATCCATCTCAAGACAATATGGCGACTCCTCATTAATGAAAAGGTTATGTGCTTACAAGAGAAGTGACAACTGATGGAAATCAACCTACTCTCAGCCAAAAAACACTTTCTAATGGCAGAACATGTAAAAAAGATAATGACCCACTAAAGTACTTTTGAGCAAAGCTTGCAACAACCAAGATAAAATGTCTATAAAAGGAGGAAGAGGCCCCAGAGACAAAGACACTCAACCAATCAAACAAACAAACATACAAACTCTGCTCTCAAGCCAGATTTGCATCTAAAAGCTGTAATCAGCCTAGATCTCAATCCTTTTCAAGATAACTCCCTACAAAAGCTATCTTTTGTCTAGTTTAAAGTTCTGCTATCACTCTTAATGGCGTAGTATTGATTCTCTCGTGCAAACTTGTTTACCATCCATCCCTTTTAAACACAACCCTTTGTAATCACAAAGAGAAGAGACTGCAAGACGTTCAACCTTACCCGACAAGGTGAAATCTTGCCCGATTCTCTTTGTTTCGTCTTTCAATTAGTAGATCTGGTATTATGATATACTCTCCAGTATATATTCAAGTTATTTCCAGTCATTTGGTGATTAAAAGTTCCATTGATCCTCAGATCTAGTTCACTTAGTGGTTTTACTATCATAAAAGCCAAAATGGGGATCGAACTAATGACTTAGTCAAATATGGATTTCCACCCTTTAAAGCATACAAGATAATGAACTAAAGTCCTTGATCTCAAGGCACAGAAAAGAACTTAATGTAGACTTAACTCATCTACAACAATATTTGATAACAAGAAGTCATAATAACTTGAGGTTCAAGTAATTGACTTAAATACACTTGTTCTACATCTACCATACTAAGATGGCAGTGGCACACCTAAGCACTTAGTTAATTTTGATTGCGAGTCTCAAGGCCTACACCTAAGGTCTCACAAAGGCACCTTTCAGAACTAACTCTGTTATCTTCTTACAGTCTCTCAACAAGCAGGAGCCCGACAACCAACCAAAGTGTCAACTCCTCGGGTGTGCTCGAGTTAGGGATCATTCCTAGCGAAATTCCTGTCTTAATAGATAGCTTATTTATAAAGAAAATAGGAGGTTAGTTTCCCATCAATTTTTTTTGTTATTCAACAAATATGGAAAGGGGGAGACTCATATTGTTGTCCACATTTACTATTGGAGCTATGAGTTGTATAATCTACTACCGATGTGCTAGAACTTTCTTATTGATTACATAACACGAAAAACAAGTACAAAATCGGTGAAACGTCCAACCTCGTGCATGCATCAGTTACACAGCTAGGATTTTCAAATAACCAGGTCATTTTCGACCAAAAAACAACTTCATTAGACCATTTTGTTGAGAATATGGTACAAAAGCGTCAATTCTTGCCAATGTTTGATAAGGGTTTATGCATACATATGTCAACTCGCCTTTTTTAATCTCTTCAACTTAGGAGAAAGACTTGGCTCCTTAAAGAATGAGCAAAAAATCCTCTAAACATCTTATGGCTTATTTATAAATTTTGTGTTTATGATTGTAACTCGTTTATATTATAAATGATTGTGTAAATATAAATTTTATATACAAATAATAATTAAAATCAATATCGTTTAGTCATTTTTTTTCGATAATATCGTTTAGTCATAGAACTATATAAACACAGATTGACGGATTTGCTAAAAACATTATGAACTGTTTATCTATTTGCTACAATTGATTGACTAAACGATTACACTTTCATACAGATTTGGGGTCTATTTCAATTCCTTACAACATCTTTAAAACATTTCACTTTCATTCCTTAAGTACTATTTTATTTCAAAATAATACTTCCGTTACATTTATCATCCATTGATCCATTAAGCGCTGACGTGGCTGCCACGTGGCAAAAAAAAAGTTTTTTAATTTTTTTTTAAAAACCTAAATCTTCTAAAAGAAAAGAAAAAAAAAACCCAAAAACAAACACAACCCTTACTTCGTCTTCCCTTCCTATCCCCCACCCAACCTGCAACCCAGAAGAAGAAGTAGGAGAAAAAAAAAAACTCATCTTCATCTTCCCCGACCCCCTTTCCTAGAAACCCACCCCTTTCTTCCCCCTCCCGTCTTCCCCAAACCCACCGTACCCATCCTCCACATCCTCCTCCGCACCCAGCCTCGCACCCACCCGTGCCCACCTTTCCCGCAACCACACAGAATTGCAAACAGTAGTAGTTCCTCAGCTCCCTCTCTCTCCTCTCTCTCTAAAATTTTTATGTACATTTTTTAATCTGCTTTTCCATAATATAATATAACAGGATTCAATAACACCAACATCTCCCTCTTTTTCTTTCTAATGTTTGTTCCTAAACCATACCCTTCTAACATTAGAAAATTAAAAATTTGATACCAATCTCTCTCTCTTTGCAATCCCTGTCTGTTTTCCCCCAAAACGCAAAATCCCAAACCCTCAAATTTACCAAAAGCAACCAACTTTTCCACAATTTGAGATTTTTGCCCAAATAGGTTCTACTCCTGCTCCTGCTAAAACCGCTTCTGTTGTGCTTTGATAACACTGCTGAGCGTTGCCGTTTTCCGACCCACCACATCAGATCCGAGCGACGAGGCGTGCCTAACCCACATGAGCGAATCCCTCCAAGACCCAACAAAATCCCTCAAGAACTGGACCAAATCCACCTTCGCCAATCCCTGCAACAGCTTGAACTCCTACCTCCAGGTCGCCACCTGCAACAATAGCCGCATCAACAAGCTCTCCCTCACCAATCTCTCCCTTCGTGGCTCCATCTCCCCCTTCATAGACAACTGCACCAACCTCCAGGCCCTTGACTTCTTCCTTCCTTTACACACCCCACTTCTTAAATCCACACCCATTGGGGAAGATGAGATCTAGGTTGTAGGGAAAGGGAGATGGGTTTTTTTTTTTTTTTTTTTTTGTTCCCCTTCTTTTGCAGATGGGAAGATGAATTTTCTGGGTTGCAGATGGGATGGTTTTTTTTTTTTTGTTCGCTTTCTTTTCTGGGTTGCAAATGGGAAACGTGAATTGGGGGGGTAGTGGGGGGATCTGGGTTCTGTAAGTTTTTTTTTTCGTTGAAGATTCAAATGGGGTTTCGGGCGGGGAGGGGGGTGATGGGATTTGGGTTTCCTATGTTTTTTTGTTTTTTGTGTTGAAGATTCAGGTTTTTTTTATAAAAATAAAAAATAAAATAAAATTTGCCACGTGACACACATATGGCAGTCACATGGCACAAATGTGGCAGCCACATCCGCTTAACAGATCAATGGATGAAAAATGTAATGAAGGTATTATTTTGAAATAAAATAGTACTTAAGGTATGAAAATGAAATGTTTTGAACATGTTGTAAGAAATTGAAATAGACTCAAAACCTGAGATATGAAAGTGTAATTTACCCTAGTTTTAATTAATTTTTGAAGAGATGATCTTTACATGGTTATTTATAATGTGACAATTCCATCATAAACACTGAATTATGTGAATATGCCTCGAAGTATTATGAGGGGGAACTCCTTATCAACCTTAAGGAGCCAAACTCTTATTCGAACTAAATAACTAATTATGTTTTAATTAATTAAATAAAGAGAATATGCGTAATGCAAGATCTGTGTGGCTATTTTCTGCAAACATGGCTCCTAAATACCAATCAAGGATTCCATTATTCCTTGATGACTTGAATTAGATAGATTCAATTGAAAGCAACACAAAAGAGTGAAAAACTCCCTCTCTCTCCATATACCTGTCTCGGTTCCCCTGCATGTCCTCCAAGTGTAGGAGAATGGTACTGTTATCTAAGCCAGCCAAACGTGTATGGTTTAGGGAAGCCTGCCCAACTCTTTCAACTATCAATTTTTGTTGTAATTTTCTTTGACTATTAAGTCTCAGATAATTAAGTATAGACGTGATCAATGTTGTAGTTGTATCGATCAATGGCGAACATTTATTATAACTAATAGCCGAGCATATAGTGAGATAGATAAAATAAAACCCTAAGATAACGACTGCTGTTTGCCAAGACGTCATGGATAGCTTATTTATAAAGAAAATAGGAGGTTAGTTTCCCATCAATTTTTTTTGTTATCCAACAAATATGGAAAGGGGGAGACTCATATTATTGTCCACATTTACTATTGGAGCTATGAGTCGTAAAATCTACTTAGATCTGGCAATTTCTTACACGATATGTAAACGACACGAAAATAACGGGTTTTAGGCCGACAAGATAACTAATCAAGTCGTTATCCGGTCTCACGATAAGAATTAGTTAATAATGGGTCTTTAACAGGTTTACACGAGAGTGACACGTGGGTATCAGTTTCGACACATTAAGAAAAAAGTTGTTTTTATGATTTTAATTTTTTAAACTAATAAAAAGCTTACTATAAAATACAATAGTATATGTATATATTGTACATTAAATTATGTATTGTATTACTATTCTATACAAATTTAAAAAATTTAAGTTTTATTTATTTATATAGTATACTATAGGAAAAGAGTGAGATTAAAAAAAATTATAAAACACATGAAAAATAAAAATATCAAGTAACTTAAAAATACCAAATACATTTAAAAAATATAATAATTAATTACAAATGCGAAAAATGTGAAAAAAAATAAAATATGCAAACGCTCGTGATCGCGTCCTCTATGCTTAGAGGATGAGTACATCGTTGTTTGAATTTTTAAAACCAACAAACCCTCGTGAATAGTATTTTTAAAGGAGTTCAAAATAAACCAATATCATTTCCCTTGGTTTGATGAAAATTAAAGGGTTTTATTGTAAAAAACATGCAAGGTTTCCTTAACCTTGAAACGCAACTCCTTTCATTTTGTATATCCTTGAACATTTGGTATTTAATTTGTAGTAATGTACTAATGTTTTTTCATTAGACTTTTATTTTAGGGTGTGACATCTCACATCGCCCAGGGGAGTGATCCTTAATTGTATATTCCCATCCCTACTTAGCACGAGGCCTTTTGGGAGCTCACTGGCTTCAGGTTCCGTAGGAACTCCGAAGTTAAGCGAGAAGGGGGCTAGAGCAATCCCATGATGGGTGACCCACTGGGAAGTTACTCGTGAGTTCCCAAAAACAAAACCGTGAGGGAATGGTAAGCACAAAGCGGACAATATCGTGCTACGGTGGTGGAGCGGGCCCGGGAAGTGATCCGCCCCGGGCCGGGATGTGACAAATTGGTATCAGAGCCTAACCCTGGCCGCGTGTGTGCCGACAAGGACGTCGGGCCCCTAAGGGGGGTGGATTGTGACATCTCACATCGCCCAGGGGAGTGATCCTTAATTGTATATTCCCATCCCTACTTAGCACAAGACCTTTTGGGAGCTCACTGGCTTCGGGTTCTGTAGGAACTCCGAAGTTAAGCGAGAAGGGGGCTAGAGCAATCCCATGATGGGTGACCCACTGGGAAGTTGCTCGTGAGTTCCCAAAAACAAAACCGTGAGGGAATGGTAAGCCCAAAGCGGACAATATCGTGCTACAGTGGTGGAGCGGGCCCGGGAAGTGATCCGCCCCGGGCCGGGATGTGACATAGGGTATGTAATACTTAAAAGGAAAATGTGGCTTTTATGTTTTAAAGTAATATTTATGTGACAATGTGATATACATTTACAAATTTAGTATTATATTTTCCTTAACAGGTAACGAGTCGGGTCATATTACCTGATAATATTAACGAATAATATTAACGAGTCAATTTCGGGTCAAGTCATATTACCTGTTTACTTTAACGGGTGTTACATGACACAACCCATGTGTATGTCATGAAAACGACACGAACACAGAAAACACGACACCAATGTCAAGTTATCTACTATCGATGTGCTAGAACTTTCTTATTGATTACATAACACGAAAAACAAACACAAAATTGATGAAACGTCCAACCTCATGCATGCATTAAGTTACAGAGCCAGGAATTTCAAATAATGAGACCATTTCTAACAAAAAAAAATCTTCATTAGACCATCTTGTTGAGCATTAGGTACAAAAATATCAATTCTTACCAACGTTTGATGAAGGTTTATGTAAACATATGTCAACAAGACATGGATGATAAAAAAAAAAAAAATAGAAGAAGAAGTAGAAGGAGGTTGTAATTTAGGTTGTCCTAGATGTTTATTGGGTCAAATACACTGCGCACACAAGTATACATAGGGTTTTTCAAATTGTTTAGTGTCATGGACAACTAATGACCCATGCTAGCTCCAACACTGCATACAATGTATATTAACCAAGGGTATTCAATATATAAATAGGCAAAATGTTGTATGTATACAAAAGATTCTTCAATGTCACAAGTTGTATATATAATTATGTGTATATCTCTCGCATCACATAATTACTCATGTCATAAGAATAATACATAATCATAAGATAAAGGGTGATTTTCTGAAGAAAAAAAAATCAATAAAAAGTTACAATATTAACAATAGATCAATAATATTTATGTTAATTATAAATAGGTCAAGCATGTATTATGATACTTAAATGCATTTAAAATAAACAAAAATTACAAAATATGCCATTAAAGCTGGCATCCACTTCAACTAACACTCCATTTTCCATAGGTTTATATTTGGAATAAGGCAATACGGATCAAACATTGCAATGCAGTGTCTATTTCCTGATTCTGTTTTTTACATTTGGATTTAGACACTGCATTGCAGTGTCCATTTACTGGTTTCGTTTCTTCCATAACTCAATGCAGTGTCCATTTCCTATTATGTTTTTCACTTTTGGATTCAGACGCTGCGTTGCAGTATCCGTTTCCTAGTTCTATTTTTCCATCACTCACACGTCTCCGACACTTCACACCTCACACCACTCCTGATTTTTACATTTACTATAATGTAGTGTTCGTTTTATAATGTAGTGTCCGATTTTGTAGTTTTTTTTTTTTTTTTTTTTTTTTTTTTTTTTTTTTTACATTTGGATTTGGGCACTGCAATGTTGTGTATGTTTCTTGGTTCCTTTTTTTATTTTTTATTTTTATGTTTAGTAGACCCTTCCATGTAAACGAAGGGCTAGAGAGAGAGAGAGAATGATAGAATATACATGTTCTAACTATTTATAGGATTAAGATCCCTTTAAGATCAATTCCATATATAAGAATAGAAATCCAATGGCCAAAGCCTCTTCATCCGCCTTTCTTCCCCCTTAACTCCTATTTCTCCTTCGCACCCCCACATCCGACCGTTGTCAACAAACCCCAAATTCAATTACAGGTTATCTGCACTCTAGGTCTGATTTATTTTTTCGGTATCCCTTAATGTTTTAGCTTTTTATTTGTCATCTCTTTCTTCTTCTTCATCTTTGAGATTTCTCTCTCTATAATTCTTCCATAGCTAAAAAAAAGATCTCTGCAACGAAAAGACATTGGTTTGCACGACCCCAAACATCGGTTGAGATTTTAAGGTTAAAGGACTTGCAATTGAGGGATGTGGCAGTGATGGGGCTGATTTTTGAGAGGATAAGGTGAGGGACCTGCAATTGGTGGTTGTGGGTTGGGTGGGTTATAGCGGTGTTGGGGCTGATTTTGAGGTGGGGTTGAATTTAATTTGGAATTTGGGGAGTTGGTGGTTCGAGGTTCTAAGCTTCAAAGTGAGGGAGAAAGAGAAGAGTTAAGGGGAAAAGAGGAAAGATAAGAGATTCTGGCCATTGGGTTTGTATCAATGGATGAGACCCATCGGTTTGGAGGATCTCCACAAAATTGATCCATAAAGGATCTAAATCCGTATTTATAATAGCTTAAGCTCATATGACATTTATAGAGAGAGAAAGAGAGAATGATAGAATAGTCAAATTATAACTAGTTATAATGACTTAAAGCCTATGTGGCATTCATCATTGACCTATGCCTAATTAATAAAAATATATCATTGATTAAGTTAAAAACAAAAATATATCATTGATATATGACTTAAGAGTAAATTTTTTATTGACTTTTGACTAAATTACCTTAAGATAAATTGTATACAACCGGCAAAACGTTATATTAATTTTCCCATACATACTCATAAGATCCCTCTTCTTTTTGCATCTCAAACACATCCATATCATATAATCTTAAAGACATATTTAAATAAAGCAAATTTTAGAGATCGAGCAGAGGTGTTTAGTAAAGTTTGAGCATGTTTAAGGGGGTAATTATGACTTAATTGAGGAATAATGTACATTTAGGGTTTTGGTTGTTTACCATCTGTGCACAAAGCCACACACGCTCTCACGAAATTGCTTGGATGGAAATTGGATGGTGTCTTATGTTTCTGTATTATAAATCTTAATTACCGAAGTCATCATTAGAATATAAGCCTTCTCTACACCGTCTCATCAAGGTGTTATTATAATAGTAGCTAATAATTACCACACTAATTAATTACTAGGGTTTCCATTACCAAACATACTACTGAATACTGATGACTCACTCTTAAAGTTATCCATGGCACAACTTCTTTTTCCAGCATATAGAAATGAATTGATCATCAATATAATTTAATTATTTACCAACCAAAGAAAACACATAATGCCAGAAGAGCTGAGATCAAGCAATTATTTCACTCACCTGTTTGGTTTGATTATATATATCTGTTGTATTATACTCTGTTGGTGGCTATGCACCCAATACGATCGCTATTGTAATGAGCTATATAAATTAATATAATATAAAGAAAACTAATGAAAAGAGTTTGAAAATTTTGAATTTTAACGATAAGGATAAAATAAAGGGTAAAGTGAATAGTATCAGGATTTATATGATTTTTCATTAAAGTGAACAGTATCATAAGCTTTTCGTTAAAATTCCCTATAATATATATATATATATATGTATGTATGTATATGTATATGTATATGTAGTTGCATTCAGCTGTCCAGACTTTCTTAGTTTTTTGCAAGGAAAACTTTATGTAAACACCAAAAGCAGTGGGAAAAAAAACCCCAAACTTATCTGGCGTTAACTCTCACTTCTGAACTTTGGTGTGGTAAAAGAAAATCTTCTCTTATTCAACGGTTTGTCAATCTCAACAATTAATTAGATAGATTATGGATAGCGATTTTTACATTTTCATTTTCTTCTTTTATGTTCATCTTTTGTTTTTGAATGAAAAAATAGTCATTTTATTGAATTTCAAATGATATTTCTTCGAAAAGAACATCACATAATATAATCAAATATAAATCTAATTTAGCCAATAAAACTATATCTAATTGATTACCATTGTAACATACTAGAATTTACGAAGTTACCTTAAAAGAAAAACTAATAAAAAATGCTTGAAAATTTTGAGTTTTAACGACAAGAACAAAATAAATGGTAAAATGATTAATATTAAGATTGATTTTTTAATATAAAAATGTAATTTTTCATTAAAATAAATAGTACCGAAATTTTTTTGTTAATATTCCTTACTTTAAAAGTATCAAAAGTATCACGAACATATATGTACATTGATCTAAAGACAAATTATCTTTAGGCGCTATTGCTCTCGGGATTTCTAAAGATACTAAACCTCATATTGCGCACATGATGATTATTTAGCCCCTGCACAAACATCCATAAACTTGTTTGAATCTGAACACTTTGTCTTTCTCATTTGTCTTTAAAAGAACATACTTAGCAGTAAAGTGTTGGCATTCAGATAAACAAAGCACGAGCATTCCGAGCATTTCAAAACACAGCCCATATATTTGACCATACAGTAGTACCCTTTTCCACAGTTTCCACATTATAGTGTAAGATAGCACTACAAGGAGAAGATCACAAGTGTGACAAAAAATAAAGTTCACAACCACAAAAGGGGTAATATTGGAAAACGAAAAAGCACAATTAAGATATGAATACATAAAATGAAATCAACTTTATCGTAGTACCTTAGTTAAATAATGTAATGTTATATATAAAAACGTTAATCATAAAAATATATTATTGAATCAAAATATTATGCAACAATGAAACGTTTCATATACTTTTTCATAAAATCGAGCAACTGATTAATGAAACATTCAAAGATACAAAAATATAGAACAGAAAAAGGCAAAAGCCTGCAAACCCTGCTTTTTTTGCTTTATATTTTTAAGCTTTTGGTCTGTGAAAGAAAGAAGATGAAATCAAAAGAGGGAGATGATGACGTTAGCCAGGCACGCCAACACGCCCCGTTTTAGCACAAGGAGTAACAAAATCCCAGAGAGAAGCTGCCAATAAAGATTAAACTAATAGAATCAATCTCTCTTCCGTTTTGTCAGAGACTGGCGATCTCTTACATATTTGTCTCTTAAGTGAGCCAAGGCCTGAGGGCTTTGTTGGTTGGGGATGAACAGAACTATTTTTCAAACCATTTTTCTGATCCCACGTGGCATCATCTGTGTTGGGGTGGGATGGTCCCCCATGAGGTGGATGGATCTTGTATGTAAAATGTATGTATGTATGTATGATGTGGAAATATTTACGTGACCGACAAATATTAAGGATATTACTATAGACAATAGAAAGTCATGCTATGGAACACCGTTCACGAAAAGGAAGGAGGAGGAAACGTCTTAATCTATTGAGAAACAAGGATAGAGAATTCATGGGTTTTGGTCAACTCATGAGTACAAAAATCAAGTTCCACGCGAATGCATGAACACATGAATTGAGTTTATTTTGAACAGAACTTAGGTATTTGTCATCGAACAAGTGTTAGTAAATCAATCCATCAATGAATGCTATTTTTACCGAGCATCAGTGATAATCAGTCTTTGACGCATTGTGAATTCATTACAATAATATTGATTTCACAACGAATTAACGGATGACAATCACTCACACGCGTGTAGATAATTGTCTATATCTCACTCTATAAGCACTTAACACGTAGTTTTGAATTAAATATAATGGTTTGTGTTTATGTAGTAGAATTATGAAGTTGACTAATGTTGTGTTACATCTCTAACCATTTTTTACACATTTGGTTTCATTAGGATAACTTTATTAAAGTTTAACTTACCTCCCTACCCCAAATCTGTTGTAAAACACCATTAACTTCCATACAAACATAGAAAAATTATTAAACAAAATGAAATATAATGCAGATGATGAGACGAAACATGAAGGATACATATGAAGCATGGGTGCGAAGGTAACCTAAGGCGCTTCATTGTTCTACCTTTCTCAGCTTTTGGCTGAGATCACAGTATTTCGATTTTAGGGTAAACTAATGGAATGATATTAAAGAAATTTGGTGGAAGATTGTAAAAAAAAAACAGACAGCCAAAGAAAAAAGGACGTACGTTCAAGGAGGTCCTACTTTTTAGCACGTATACGAGGGACCCAACATTTACTGGAAGAGTATCATTCTTTGCCGTTGAAGGCTGAGGCAAGCCAAATCCCTCAAGTCAGTACCATATATATATATATATGCATAATTGCATATATCTCTCATCAGTTGTTTGACTCCATAGTACAATTCAGATACGGGTCAGTTCAATAACTCTAGCTCTACAGTTCAATTTTTGTTTTACTTGGAATGTGCTGATTGAATTGAATCATGGATTGTGAAAGTACAGAAATTAACGTGATTAATCTTTCATGCATAAATAAATTATAAAATTTTTGTGGAAAAGCTGATGCAAACTTTTCAATGACCAGGAATCGTTTTTCATAGCTCTCTCGTCCATAAAGTTTAAACTCAAATCTGAATCTCTTGATGTGTGGAAGTGTATAGTTGAATAATTACCTACACGTTCAGGGGGCGTTTGTTTGCCCTCACTAAAGTGTACTAGACTGGATAGGACTAAGGGTTAGTCCAGTCCCATGTTTGTTCCCAATAGAGAGTAGGTTTAATGAGACTAAGTCTCACTCGCCTACACTAAATCAGGGACTAGCTGGTCTCAGTGAGACCCCTCGTAAATCATGGGACTAGCTAAGACTATCCCCTCTCTCCCCCTCTGTCCTCCTCTCCCTGCTCCTCGACCACTCACCCTCGAAAACCATTGGACTATAACAACCAATTTTCATATAAAATACCAAATTAAAGATGGGAGTGAGGGGATTAAGATTCTACCTGAATCAAAGCCAAAAGGTGGTCAGAGGTGGCCGAAAAATGGCCTGGAAGTCTCGGCCAATTTGGGTTTTTTCGAATCCATGACAGATTCAAGCATGCAAAGCTCGGATCTGGGACCAGAGATGGGGAAGAGTTTGTTAGTGGTGCAAACCTCATCCAATCCGACAAGGTTTAGTTGGAAAACTCGTCGAGAAACTTGCAACTCATCGAAAAAAATGGAGCTGTGAGGGTTCCATTCAACTAGCGTAGAGCTAGAGAGAGAGAGAGAGAGAGAAAGGGAGGAGAGATAGAGAGATACAGACTGAAATTGAGAAGGAGGGAGGAGAGAGAGGCTGGAATCGAGAGGTTTAATCTAGGGAGGAAAAGATTGGAATGGAAAAGGGAGAAAAAGAGGGACAGAATAGGATGGTAAGGGAGGAATGGGGGGATAAAAAAATAGGATGAAAATAAAATACTAATAATTATGGATTAAATAATATAATATAATATTAGAGTTTGTTAATTATCCTGCTTGTTAGTACGACACTGTATCAAACGCTTCACTAAGTTAGTCCATCTTAGTCTAGTCTAAGTTAGTCCAACTTAGTTCTTGAAGCTAGTCTAGTCCGAGATAATCCGGTACAACAAACACACCCTCAAGGTTTTATGATGCTGAACCGTCATTGATTTGAACCCATGCAAATATGCATGGATTGGTACAGGTGGGTATGAGTATGAATATGGAATTGGATACTTCCGGTGCTGTAAAATGGTTAAATAATAATAGTACAAACTGAATCTGAAACTTGAACTGATCTTTAAAGAATATACCAAAATTAAAGCCAATGGAGACAAATTTGGTCAATTCCATTTCAAAAGTTTTATGAGCTCCCCAGGATTTTAAACTCTATCCTATATTCCTAAATTTTTAGCCGCTAAATCTTAATTTTTGTATTTTTAAAAAAAAATTAACAGTTAAAAAGTCTCAAATATCTGATGCTCTGAAGTACTATAGAAACCCCGAATTCAATGAGTTCATAGTCCTTGCATGGATGTGGAACGTGCCACTGCCAAGGATTGATCACCTTCACCAATTGAATGGGCGATAACTTAGCCTTCCCCATATCCCAGGTTCCTTCTCATCAACTCTCCATCTCTGCAACTGCATGTTTATAGCTCCCATTTCATTTATTTCTCCAGATGGATACAGTTCGCTGGGTCTACCTTGGGGTCCCTCAAGGGCTCCAATTGCCGGCCCCTCTTTGTTCTAAGAGCAGTTCCACCGTGGGAAAGGCTCCCCAAGCAATACACTATGCTATCCACCCAATGAACAGTAACTGCCCTTAATGAACAGTAACCGCCTTTAGCATCTTCACCGTTGCACTTTAATAGCCCTGACAATAGCTAATAAAATATTAATATTTTTTTATTCATAAAATAATACCAAAATAATTAAAAAAAGACAAAGCAAAAGCAGCTCTCCTCTTCTTCTTCACCTTCTTCACCCTCGCATTCACCCTCACTCTCATCAGCACCACCAGTCACCAAACCCTCCCCACCTCCTCCCTCACCCCCACCTCCGTACTCCCCCTCCCGCCTGCCGTCCTGGACGCACTTCTTCACTACGCCATTTCATCATCAAACACCTCGTCAGCACCCCACATGTCCCCGCCGGAACTCACCTCCATGTCCTCCGCCCTCACCCACCTCTGCGCACCCAACTGCAATTTCCTCGTTTTCGGCCTCACCGGTCCAGAATCTGACAGAAAAAAAATTAAAAAAGGCGTCGACGTCAGCTGACGTCAGAACCACCTCAGGCTCCCGGGCTGGCACGAATCCACCGGCCTGGCGCTCGAGCCTGCTCGGGCTCCCTCGCCAGCCAACGCTGGACTTCCTCCCTCGGGCAATCAGGCCTTGTGCTGAAGCCTGTCCATCGGGCAAAAGCTCCCGCTGGAGCTGCTCTAATGTCTTTCATCATACATGTTTTTTAAATGAGAAATTAGGTTCTCATCCATCTTTCTTTTATTTTATTGATTAAAACCTTATTTCTTTATAATTTTTATCAAGGTAGTTAGGTTTTAATGAATGTCATTATTTCAATAATAAAATATGAGAAGTGTTATTGGCACTCTAAAAATCTCATTCTACACTCCTCACAAATGTATTTTTTTTTTCCAAATATAGAAAGTTTGGAGTGTAGAATGAGATTTTTGGAGTATCAATAACAATTCCCTAAAATATTTACATATTAGCATAATTAAATTAAATTTCTAAAATATATTAATTTAGTATTAGAAACATTGCATTTGGTATATTTATATTTACGGCTATACTTTGTATCATATATTTTTATTTTTAGTTTGTACCCAATTTTAATTTACAACTCTTTTTTAAATTTGTACTAAATTTCTTTTTAGTTTTAAGTTGTACCCATATATTAATTTCTTTTTGTGCCCTTTTCTTTAAAAGATTTATTTGTAGTCTAGTTTTTATTTTATTTTATTTTAGTACCCATAATTTATCCATAATGTACCAATTCTACTTTATAAATTTACCACTTCTTTATGTGCAAAATGTACCCTTTATTTATTTATTTTTTTGTAAATGTACCCTTTTTTATGTAAAATGAACCCAATTTTTTAATGTAAAATCTATAAATGTACCTCTTTTTCAATTTCAAATGTACCCTTATTTAAAAATATAAAATAAAACATTTTATTTTGTGAAAAACTAAAAAATCTGATAAGTGTAAGACGAATTATCAAGCTTTGTAATATTATAGAGAGAAATTAATACTAAAATTTAATATTTTGTTTTTCAATTAAAGTATTCAAATTAATAAAATTTTATTTTAAGATTTTGGTATAATAAAATTTCAATCAAAATAATGTATCCATATGAATTTTGGGGTAAATTACTATATAGCTTATTTACAATTTTTTTAACACTATGGATACATTCTTTTGCTATTTATGATTTCATATTATTCATTGTTTTTATTCATTTATTCAATAAAAAATTTTGAAAACTTTTTACTGTAGCCGTTTCATATTATTACATTGTAACATAATGAGGGACTTTAAATCTAGGATTTATATGCCACATATATATACACACACAATATGGGATTATATACACACACATTAAGGGAGAATGGAGAATTTGAAGAGTAAGACCCTAACTATCGGGACAATAGCATAGTTAAGATAAATCAAATTACTTACTGTTTCAAAATAGTAATAAGAAATGGATAACGATAGGCTAACCAAATTGTTAAACCAATTTTTGCAAACTAAATGGACCTCCAAATCTTTTCTACCTGCATCCCAAATTTTCAAGATACGAATCTAAGATCTCTCAGTAAAGAGGAAAAGTGGTGAAAATTTCCAAAATTCTTCAATGTTAACTTTCTATTTATTTATTTATAACGAGACATAAATTTTTTTTATTAGATAGAGAATGTTTAATTCTTTAAGAGTGTATTATCCATACTCCTTTTTACTTCTCACAAATCTCTAGTTAATTTTTGTCTATTGATTTTCTTGAATTCATTCACTTTGGCAGCCGAAAATTGAGAGAAATATGTAAAAAATAAAAAAAAGTGCGTACCCCCAAAATTAGGACATTCTCTCGGACAGTGTTTGATGATCAACTTGTCATTAATTTAGTATCAGGATCCTCTCCTGATCTTAAAAAACTAAGCCTACTGAGCAGGCAATCGTGACCGTTGAAATTTGATCCAACTGCTACAAATAGAAAAGGCCCTCTAAAGTTATAATAATTGTAGCCGTTAGATCAAATTTCAACGGTCACAAGTGCCTGCTTAGCAGACTTAAGTTTTTAAGGGTCAGGAGAAGATCCTGATCCATTAATTTAATCCCAAATTAAGAAAATGAACTCTCACACCACACATGTTCCCTTGGAGTGAGAAACGCAGAGCACAACTGCTAAAGCAATACCACTGGATCGACCCATAGAAATTCATACACGTTTCAACCTCAAGCCGTGTGATCGTACCGAAAGACTTTTACTGCGATGTTTTCTAACATTTTTTCGCAATATTTGTTCATTTACCGTTTTCAACATCTGTAACTAATTTTAACTAATCTTTAATATTCCACTATTATTTTCAACATATGAGGTAAGGAAGAGTGGGACTAAATCCTAAACCCTAAACTTGTGGAGTCATTTTTTAAACGGGTATTGTAGTTCAATATTCTCATATGCAACATGAACTTTTAAAATTGTCTCGATTATGTCTTCTAAATATATGATTCTTCTTTATTAAATTGATGAATCGATGAGTATTGAACTTGTTTATGTGCTAACAAGTTATAAAAGGGCACTCATCATGGAATATTAGACGTTTTCAAATTGACAGAATGTACAAATTAATTGATATTATTTTAAAACCTCATGGTGCTATGTGAGTGGATTGAAACCTCATAGGCAATTTTGAAAACCACTTCAAACTTTAAAACGTAAAATGTTGTAAGCTCAAAGAAAAATAGAGTAAAACGTGATTGGCCTTCCTCTATAATGTCACTGGATCAGTAAATTTAAACAAAATGTATTTTTCCAATGGTAAATTTTAGGCCAATCCAAACCTCAATATTGTGCCGACTACACATATATTCTAAATACTTATTATCTTATTTTTTAGCTCATGTTATATTACAGAAATAGATAAATTACACAAAACTATCTCAATTTTAGGTCAAAACACAATCTCATACTTCATATTTTAAAAATTACAATATTTTACCTCATCTTACGAATTTGTTACAATGTCATACATTAGTCAATTTTTCTGTTAAATACTGATGTGGTTTGAGACGCAGCCCACTTCCTAATCCAAAAAAAAAAATTAATTATTAAAAAAATTAAAATGCAATTATTTAAATATTTTTTTTAAATGGGGGACCCACCCCTACAAACCCTCACCTCCTACCTATCCCACTTGTCTCTCCCCATCCCTTCCACCTCCAAAACCAGAACCCATCTTCACCTCCCGCCCAATGGCGCTCCTTCTCTTCTCCAGCAACCTTAGAATAGGTGCTGCTCCACCAAGACATGGGCCTTTTATAGGCATCTCAATTCCCAAAGTTATCTGCTTTTAAAATGATAGCTTTGAAATTGGTTTCTGATTTTGAAAAAAAAAAAAAGATTGTTTTTTTATTTATTAAATGGGGTTTACAATTGATTGCAATAATATGCATTTCAATTTGGTGAATTTCAAATGTGAATTTTTGCCCATATTTTCTTGAACGGAATCAGTTTTTCGGGTCCGAGATGCCAACTTGAATTTTGTCTCTTCTTGCCGTCATCGGATTTTATATTCTTCCTCTGCCCGTCCTCACCTTCCACAAGCCTTGAGAAGGTCCTTGAAATACCCAAACCCTACAAACGGTTTCAGAATGCAGGCGAGGGTTTTTGGGGTGGTGCTCACGAAGGTCCTTGACGGAATTAACATGTGTGGTTGCTTGCTTGAGAAGAAGGAGGTGCCCCTTTTTAATATTTTCACTTGGGTGGGTTGATGATAACTCGGTGGCGGAGATGGAGGAGGAGCGGATGGCGGTGGGGGAGTGGTTCTGGTTTTGGTGGTGAAGGAGGGAGGTGGGGGGGATGGGTAGGCTAGGGAAGAAGGTGAGAGGGATGGGTTTGTAAGGACAAGTCCCACTTTTTTTATTTATATAAAAATGTCTACATTATTTTTTTTTTAATTTTAATATTTAATTAAATTTTTAATCCAATTGGATTAGGGAGTGGGCTCTGCATCAAGCTACGTCAACATTTAACAAATAAATTGACAGAAAATTTGGCAGAGGTATGACATTGTAATGAATTCGTAAGATGAGGTATGACATTGTAATTTTTAAAACATGAGATATGAGATTGTGGTTCGATCCATAATTGAGGTAATTTTAGAGTGAATTTTCATTCTAATCCTAATTCATTATCTTACACTTGTTCCAACACTTATTTATCCCTAAGGTATTGTGCGTTGATATACTTTACTAGCCCTATTATGTATTTACGATGTTAACAAAAAAGAATCGACACCTCATCTACTAAATTCCATTTTAGTCAAAGATTGTGACATTGTTAGCAACGCATACAAGTTTCGTGTTACTAGTACTCTTACCACAGAAGTTTTAAATAAATTTGTCACAAATGTACAAGTTGCATACAAGTCACAACATATTTCTTGTTGGAATATTATTTGGATCCTCGCTCGTAATTCTTCCAAATCTATATTTTCACATCAAATAATCAATTTTTTATTTTTTTTATTTTTTGCCAACAAAACTTCTCTTGTCCATTATTTTAATTTTATTTTACTAAAATCCAATCCTCTATACGACCGCATGCTTTGTGCATTTCTCTCTCTATAAAGCTGGCGACCTTCCCATTCTCTCAAAGAACCTCTCACTCTTTAACATTCCACTCCCTTTCCTCCGAGCCGGTTCATTTAGTACCACCGACATCACGCTAAACATCCCCAACTCAAATGGACCCGGTACAGGCCGCCGTGTTCCGGCCACCGGAGACTCCCCGCGAGCCCATGGAGTTCCTCTCCCGCTCTTGGAGCGTCTCAGCTCTCGAAGTCTCCAAAGCCTTGGCCCCACCCCCTGGCCAGACCCAACTCACAAACCTCAACCTCAGCTCTGCCGTCAATGGCGGTGGCGGTGGGCCCATACCAGAGGACCTTGCCGGGGAGATAGACGAGAGCGCCACTTTTTCTGGCAACCCATTTTCTTTTGCATCTTCCGAGACCTCTCAGCTCGTCATGGAGCGTATCATGTCACAGTCGGTAAGCTTAGCAAAGATTTTAGATTCGCAATGTGTAGACAAATTGTGGGATTTTTAAAAAATTTGGGTTGACCGTGTTTGATTCTCTAGAAATTTGTTTGGAGAAGTTTTTGTCTTAGTTTCTCGTTTTATTTTTTGTTTTTGTATTGCTTTATGGTCTTGTTTTTTAGCTCTCTCATTTCTCAGTTTTTGTTTGGTTCTTTCCCTTGTATTTGGGTTAGGTCGGTTTATTGCCACGTTCTTGTTTTGGTCTCAAAATTTGACCATTTTCTTTGAAGTTTCAAGTTTCCATTTCTGGGCTTCTACCTGGTTCTTCATCATGTAAATAGAAACTGCTCCAAGTCATTTATTTATTTAATTAATTTTTATTTGTATTATTTTTTTAATTTATATTTATGCAGCAAGAGGTATCTCCACGAACATCCGGCCGGCTGTCGCACAGCAGTGGTCCTCTCAACGGTTCCTTAACCGACAGCCCACCTGTCTCCCCCTCCGAAATCGACGATGTTAAGGTCGGTAAACTCTGTTTTGTATTTATTTGAATTTTGTAATCTTTGCCGGCGACCACCGTTCGCGGTTGCCGGAATATATACCAACCGCATGGGTAGTGTACCAAGTCTGTCGGGGGTACAGAGCACGAGTATTACTGAGTCTGACTCACTCTGACCCGGTCGAACAAAGTCCCCAGCTTTCCCGCTATCCAAGGGCCCTTTAATTATCCGACCCAGTAGATTACCGAATCCTTGTTCTCTCGCTCTTTCCAATGCAAAAAGTTAATGACTTGGTGCTCGGTTTCGTCTAATCCAGAAAACCCGTCTCGTAAATCTGCATATTTTCGATGTTCTTCACTAAAATTAATTAGATTGGTGGTAATTTCGATATTCGCAGAGAGTCCCGGATTTCTGTCTATATGCAGAACTAACCACACGGTGGGTGTGACCCAAAAATCCGTTTCTGTAAAAAGTAATGAACCGACAGTGGCACTACTTGCAGAGGAAGTGGGTGTGCGATCAGTTTTTCCTATTTACTCACCGCACAATCTGTTCTTGGGTGGTTTCACATTTCAGTGAATTTATACACAACTAAGGCCTTTTCCATTAAAAACCCAAATCACAATTGACATTGGATTTTGATATGATGCAGTATGGACGCTCTAACAACCACCACAACACCCAATTCAGAGCCGCCACTCCTAGCGGCGCCCCCGTGTCTGGTGGTGGTAAGACGGTGGGCAGGTGGCTTAAGGATAGGAGGGAGAAGAAGAAAGAGGAGGCTAGAGCCCTGAATGCTCAGCTTCATGCTGCTGTTTCTGTTGCTGGGGTGGCTTCTGCCATCGCCGCCATTGCTGCCGCCACTGCCGCCTCATCCGGGTCGGGGAAAGATGAGCATATGGCGAAGACTGACATGGCTGTGGCCTCTGCTGCCACTTTGGTTGCTGCCCAGTGTGTGGAGGCGGCTGAGGCCATGGGGGCTGAGCGGGAACACCTTGCTACGGTTGTCAGCTCTGCCGTGAACGTCCGGTCTGCTGGCGATATCATGACCTTAACTGCTGCAGCAGCAACAGGTACAGAACCTTAATTTGGTCCTGCTAGCGGTATGATTGCAATTAAAGTGTGTACTTTTATATCTTATGGACCATAATGCCCTTGAGGTTTGTGGTGTGGGATTGCAGCCTTACGCGGTGCAGCGACATTGAAGGCGAGGGCGTTGAAGGAAGTGTGGAATATAGCTGCAGTTATTCCTGTTGAGAAAGGCTCAGGAGTAGCTGGTAATGGAAGCAACGGTAATTCCAACAGTAGTTTCAGTGGTGAACTTGCCCCTGAAGAGAATTTTCTCGGCATCTGCAGTAGAGAATTGCTTGCAAAGGGTTGTGAGCTCCTCAAGCGCACCCGCGGAGGTGAATTTCAGTTTGTTTCATTCGTTACTATTTATTGTTTTTGAAATGTTTGCAATCATATAGTGCCATGACCAAAATTGAGTTATAACTTGTAAGAATGTTTACATGGGAGGAACTTGGAAGATGGTAAAGTTTCTTTGATCTCGAGTGAATGGATGGACTCTCGAATAATTATGTCTTAGCAGGAAATATCTATTTCGACATTACTTTTCACTTCCTAGTTGTGCTTAAATTACTGGTTGCCACGTTGCGAGCGAAAATTTGAATTTATTTGGTACATCTGTCTGATGATTTCTTGAGATGGAATCTAATTCTGAGTTTCTTTTATCTTTTGCTGTTGTGCTGAATGCCAGGCGATCTTCATTGGAAAATCGTCTCTGTTTATATCCATCGAACGGGTCAGGTAAAATTTCGTGCACAACGTCTATCGATTAGTTTCGTATTTCTTATAGGGTAGGGCCAATAATTAGGGCATCAATAGAACTTTTGGTTATGAATGTAAACTTGATGGGATAAAAGTTTAAACAGCAAAGTAGAGAAGAATGACGAAAGAAGTGGATCCAACCCTTTCCTCTTTTCTCTTTTTGTCTCTTTAATTTTCAGGAGCTTCTTTTTGTGCAGGTTATGCTGAAGATGAAGAGCAGGCATGTTGCTGGGACCATCACAAAAAAGAAAAAGAGTGAGTGACTGCTTTTGTCTTTGGCTAATTATTTGAGCAGAATGGAGGTGGAGGGGGCCGCCTTTGTTCGTTCCATCTGGGGATTCGCAAAAGCTATAAACACTCAAGTGGCAAAGGATCAAAAGTGCCGGCTTTAATTTTTTTTTCTTTCTCTTTTCTGCCTTTGAATTTTACAGATGTGGTGCTGGAAGTGATCAAGGATATGCCGGCTTGGCCAGGCCGCCACTTGCTCGAGGGGGGCGAGCACCGGCGTTACTTTGGGCTCAAGACTGTTATGCGCGGAGTTGTGGAGTTTGAGTGCCGGAACCAGAGGGAGTACGACATTTGGACTCTGGGCGTGTCGAGGCTCCTCAGCATTGTTGCAGAGAGGCACAATAGACATAGGATCTAGATGGGGTTTTCACCTACATGGTGTGAGGGTAAAATTTGGGAGTTTGGGAGCTTGGGAGTAGGATATTTTGGTAAACTTCTGGCTGTGGTATTTACTGTGAGTTTAGTCTGTTGTAAAAAGGTTTATTTAAGGGTAAAAGTTAATCCCAATTGGTCTTTTAGTATTCTGGAATATTTATATATATAAAATTATATGTAATTTGGATCTTTTTCTTGAATTTTTAATGGAAAAGAAAGAGAAGGGCACAAGAGCATGTGATTTTCTAGTGCCATGTTAATAAGGAAAGAAAAGGAGGATCTTGGACTGGGGCAGTCAAAAAAGAAGGGAAGGAATCTCAGTTTGAGTAAAGAACAAGATACATAGAAGACAGAAACATTGTCCTGATTTGTTAATTTGTTTATTAATGTGGGTTTTGTGCTTTGTTGACCCTTGTTGGGGGGTTTTTTGGATTTAGATTAAGGTTTTATTCTTCTAGGTTGTGCAATCCATGATTGTCTTTGGTGTTGTAATCTTCCACTTGATAAAGTGGTGTTTGGATTAAATGAACGGCGGGAGGGATTAAGAAATATTTAATTAGCTAGAAGGAGAATAAGAGGCTGTGTTGTCAGAGAATGTTCCAACTAAATTAGTGTTGAAGATGATTTGCTTACTCGCAAGTTGTAGTCATCACGAGCATTAGCACCATTTTAAGTATTTCGAACCAGCTTAAATTTTGAAATTTTTGTATTTAATATTATTATATTATAATAATTAAATGATAACTATTGTGACGATGATGCTCAGTACCATTCAATTATTGTAAAAAAATGCACTCTACAAATTTGAGTAGAAGCAACAATTTAAGATGATTGCATATATAGACTATGTCAGTTGGCCTGAGTAAAATGCTGGTGAAGAGGTATAAATGTCAAAATCATTTGAGAGAGTTCCTATGATGGAATTCAGACAATAAATTTAATAAGCAAGAAAAAGCATGTGATTTTCTTCGAAACCAACAATTTAGCTGAAGAAAAAAAAAAATTCTCAACAACAAAACCATTTTTTATTATTTAAGTTTAATTTAATGGATTATGCCTAAACTGAACTGGATTGAATGTGACAAAAGAGAAAACAAACGTTATGAACAAGGCAAATGGCGGCCTACAAAGAAAGAGATTTATATGTAGTATGGAGTAATGAATGAGAGAGAGCTTTCATTATATTTATTTATATCCATGGACAATTTGAACGTGAATGGACTCTGTTGATTGTTACAGGAAAAGAGATGTGAAAGGATCATGCAAATAGAAATTATGCATTGACAATTCGGATATCTCTAACGTCAATTTCCAAGCTCAAACTGTTCCTCTCTAGATATCAATATTTATCGAGAAATGTCACATTCGATTTTATTGATACATTTATTATATCGAATTACTTGTCACCAAACAAAGCCTTGTTTCTTACAACAATTTGGGCAGGAACAACTTGGAGGGTTGGATGCACTCCAAACCCAGCCCAATTTGTTTTAGCCCTTACCCCAAACTGCTTTTATTGTCCAAGACTCTAAGTCAATAGCCCACCCCATCCTACTTTGCCATCCTTGTACCGCCATTGTTCTCAATGGTGGAAGAGATCCGAGTTAAAAAAATAAATGTGTAAATATCCTTCTGTGATTAGTTCGAAACATATACATTTAACCAAGTTGATCCTGTTGTAGATCAAGCTATTGTAGCAAAAATGGGTGAATACAGTTGTTATAGACGAAACCATCATAGAAAAACTTCATCTTCGCACGATGAGATAAGTAAATGAGGCCTCTCTGCACTGATTACGCTCTAGTTGCTGGTCGTCAATATTTATTTACCACCGCTGATCAAAGAGAGCAGAAACAAGAAGAGTTGGACGATATCAATGTATATGGAAAGTGCACCGAATATGTATTCATCGTAGCTGAGCCTCTTTATCAGATTGTCAGTGTCGTACACAATATAAGCACAGCACAGGAGAGCTCCAATTGCAGAATACACCATCCTTGAAAACGGCCCCAGAGGCAACAATATCTGCATGTTCATTCCAAAACAGACCAAAAAGATAGGATCATAACTAAGGGTTTGGATAACAAGAGATCTTAATAACAAACGTCATATATGATTGCTGATAGCATGGTGTCGGTTTTCCAATGCAATAGCGTAGTTCAGGTGGTACATGGGCTTGGGAAACAAAAGTTGAGCTATTAAGCATTTTCGCCAATCTATTTCTGTATGTACATTCCGGAAGATAAAGTTAAGATCATGATTTGGCTAAGAGCAAGTTCTTAATTACATCTGTCTTGTACAATTGCAGATAGCATTGTCGATTTTTCAATGCAAAAATGTAGTGTACAGATCAAGTGAAAGCATTTTCCAATTTTTCCAGACCAAATTTGTCCCGTATTGACAAGCGACATGTTTTTTTGCGAGAGAGTGATTGTATACAACAGTTGTAAGCAAGAGTATTTATCGAGTGAAATATGAGAAGCAAAGCAAACCAATCCAATTAAAGAAGGTGAAATTAAGACATGCATGCATACAGTAAGGTTTAAGAAGGCTTTGGTTACCTGGATGAGACCAAACATCAAAAGCATGAGGGTTGCAGCGAACAAAAATGGCCCGAGGAAGCTGAAGTCCGCGCCTCTCTTCACCGCCCAGAATGTGTATAGCGTTAAGGCAACCACAACCGTAGCAGTCAGAATCACAGCTAGAAGAACGCTCTTCCCTGTTGGCACCAAAGTTATACATACTTCAGATTACCATATGACGAATCAAAACTCAAAGAGATGCAACTTGACAGCAATGTGCAGTCAAATAAAATTAAAGACTCTCAGTCGAATACACAACCCAAACCGGCGACACAAAATAAATTAGTAATGAACAGAGATTGTTTAAATGGGATATTTAATTGTTTGATGTGTTATCAATTCAAACAAATTTCATGTGCTTGATAATCCTAGATTAATCATTTGGCAAGAGGATTGTTATGTGATAATCCTAGATTAACCGTTTGGCAAGAGGATTGTTATGGGAAAGTTTTCTTATCAAACAGCTTCGCATGTTTTTGCATGTTATGTTGGAATCAATCAATTTAACATGTCAAGTAAATTGTTCAATATGTCAATTGACAGTCTAACAACGTAACATATCACCCAAAAGTGAAGAAATATAGTTACGTAAATGATTTGAAAAAGGTGGTCACAAAGACAATCATAGATTGAAAACGAAATGCATGATAACAGAAATGTTAGGGACGATCCCTATCGTAACATTTGACACGATATGTTATTAGAAATTCGTTAATTTGGACAACCCATTCAAACAAAATTCCAAAGACGAATAGTTGAAATGAACCGTTTGGACGATCAATCTAAATTTAATCTATCAAGTGCCAAATTCATTGATATTCCAAGAGCATAATATGTTACGAATACAATTAACAGAAACGCAGATAAATAGTTTAATACCTGCTTTGAAGGAACAAGTGAATCCCACCGTAACCGCAAGTAAAATCGTAAAGAGAGTAAGAAGCACATAATTCCACGGATGCTTCTTGTGGTAAAAGTACAACCCAATCGCAACTGCACCAATTAAAACACAATTAGCAACATCCACAAAACTAAAGAAAATTAAAAATGCACAAATTATCATCAACTTTCACGATCATGGGAGTTGATTAATTTAATTAATTACCTCCAATGGTGGACACCATAATGAAAACGAACGTGACGGTGCCGGACACGGATCTGACGAAGCCGGGAATGGAGGGGATGGACACAACGGCAGAGGCGACACCGACGGTGAGAAGCAGCTGAAAAGCGACGATCATGTAAACCTTCCGAATGAAGGCCCATCGGAGCTGAGGGGTCTCCATCTGATTCGGGTAAAGTTGCCCATTCTGCCCCGACTCCACGTCACCACCCTTCCCGAACGGTAGAGCCATTGACGATGTCACGAGTTCACAGACGATGGTGGAATGGAATCGCTAGGGTTTCGTCGAAGGCGAAGAGAGAGAGGAAGATGAAGGTATTTTTTGTGCGTTGTTTGAAAGGAGAGAAAGCGTGGGAACGTGAGGGAAAATAGGGGAGATTTTGGAGGTATATATATGGGTAAAATTAGGGCCCGTAAATTGTTATTAGTGGTAAAAAGAATGTGGGGTAAGAAGAATACGTGTTCATTGCGAGTGTTGTACGAACAAAGGATAAGGTGTGAATTGCTTTTAAGGCTTTGCATACTTTGACTAAATGTTAATTTTCTTAATGTGAAATTAATAAATGAAGGTTCCGAGTGATATTATTAAACACGCGTATTACATATATTATTGCAATTTCACATGTAGAAGTAATTATTGTTATTTGCCATATGAAAATTTAGTTGCTTATCCAATTTAGTGGTTGAAAACATAAGGACTGGCTTTACCCAATTTAGTTGCTTTTCGTGTTTGTTGAAAGGGTAATACTAGGGATATTAAATTTAGAGACTAAATTTTGAAAACTAAAGGATATAAAAGGTTATGATTGATTTATTACTTAAACGTTGATAAACGCGCTCATTCCTATTGATGACACATAATTTAATTTGTAAATTTAGTCTCGCTAGCATTACCCTTGTTGAAACCCCAAAATAATGGCACATAGATTGGCTAAGTTGACCATATTTTCATATTTTGATTCTTGTTGGTTCGAGGAGCCTTCTGTTATTATTGAAGACGCTCTCTTAGACATTATATGCCCTCTTGATTTTCTATAAAATTATGCACAATTTTTTTTTTCTACAAATGTGGATAAGAGCTTTGTCACACCCCAAATTCGAAAATAAGGATGATATTTGAATTAGGGCATGAATAGCATCTTAAAAAAAATTAAAATTTACAACAAACGTATGATGGAACCAGAGGCACATAGATTGGCTAAGTTGGCCTTATTTTCATATTTTGATTCTTGTTGGTTCGAGGAGCCTTCTGTTATTATTGAAGACGCTCTCTTAGACATTATATGCCCTCTTGATTTTCTAATAAAATTATACACAATTTTTTTTTTCTACAAATGTGGATAGGAGCTTTGTCACACCCCAAATTCGAAAATAAGGATGATAATCGAATTAGGGCATGAATAGTATCTTAAAAAAAATTAAAATTTACAACAAACGTATGATGGTACCAGAGCCATCTAAAAGTTCACTTGAACCTGTTTATTTAATACATCAAGAGTTTAAAGAGTTCAACTCTTACAACATAGTCTTAAGATACTAAAACACTTTATTCTAAGTACAACTAGGAAACAAGCTCACACACATGATATGGCTATCTATTTAGAGACAGATCATCATCAAGTTCCTCCATACTGGTACCTGTAATAGCTAATAGGGTATGAGCATTTCATGCCCAGTAGAAACCATACTGGTACCTGTAATAGCTAATAGGGTATGAGCATTTCATGCCCAGTAGAAACCATGCACCCTTTAAGTTCATCACAGTAAATCAAAGTGCCACGCATCAAACAAAACGGTAAAATACAAATGATATGACCAATAAGTACACAAGAACTCACTCCCTTCTAATCCTGCTAACTAATATTTATGGCATCCAAACCCGCACGTCCCATACCATGCTTATACCACTTGGTTCCGAACACCATAAAATATAAGTTCCATTCCTCCCTTGACCCTGACTTTTATTAGCAGTTTCAATTTCCTTAATATGGGCCCTTCCCCCGACGCCCAACTACATGTTCAAGCCTTTCACCCTACACATTGAACATATATAAGTTTTCAATACTTTGTTTAACCAACTTTACACAACCCAACACTTAACTCTAAAACATGTAAATGCAACCTGAGCATTTAAATTTCACCAACACAATTGTAAACCTCAACATATTCAATCTAGAAATTTTTCCATAGCTTAACCACTCATCAACACATAATAACATTTAACAAAATCAAGATATATAACACACACTAGAGAGGAAACTATCAGTCCATAACACAACAATGACAAACAAATGTTTCCATTCCATCCGAGCATTTCATTACTATTGTAATAGGTATAATTACTAATATCACAAAGATTAAACATGATATAGAACTACAATCGGGAAATAGAGTCCCTACCTTAAGTCCAGCTAACTAGAGTACCTCTCTAAGCCTCCAAAGTGTTCGGAGTCACTCCCAGACCTAAAATCACATAAATAATAATAATAAAAGTTAACTTAAAACTAGAATAAAGATTCAATTTCAGCCTATCAAAATTTACCCAAATATACCCCTGTCACAACCTCTTGATAAACCAAGCTTAAATCCCCATATTGTGACCCCATTTTCATCCCTCAAAACTCACTGGAAAAGGATGAAATTACTTGGGTTTTAAAGCTTAACAACCCTAGTTTCTAATCTAATAAGAGTCTCCCAAAACGGATTTAAGAGAAGAAAATAATCAAGCTCCAAAGTTGAGTTCACAAACAGTTTAATCTGCAGATTTCCAGAATTTTTTCACATTTTCACATCATATTTTCCATAGAAGATCTCAACCAAAATCAATGAAATAAATTGGGCTTTGTTCCTTGTCATGTCTAATTTCAAATATATAGAAGACTTTTGAAAAAAATGTAATGGATTGAGAGAAAACAAGAGCCAAAATGAGGCTCACGAAACTGCAGTTTTTCTAGAACTCAAAGTTGCAATGGTAAGAAAATAGAAAATTAACAAATTTAAGCTAACCTTTTGTACCAATCGAAGAATACACCAGCACCCTCTCAGCTCCCTTTTTCTGATTTCCCACTTTTCCCTCTCCGAAACCTCACTCTCCTCTAGTTCTTCAAAGAGAGTTAGAAATACTTCCTTTAATCCCATCATTGCATCTCTGTTTAGGATGCTTACTCACCCACCCTAGACTACCCACATCACCCCTAACATTTATGGACAGAATCTGGATATCTTGGTTCCCTACCGTGTGATTGTTGGGAAAAAGAAGAGTTGGGATGTCTACCACGTATAGAGTATCCTTTGTCTGTTTCTTTTTTTTTTTTTTTTTTTTTTTTTTTTTTAATTATTATTTTTTTTAAACTAAATAATCTTACTCCTATAAGACTATCTCCAATGGTTGGGCTAAAAGCCAAATTTTTTAACCCGAAAAATTTAGTTTTTAGCCCAGAAACAGCTTTTCTACTCGAACTGTTCTAGGCTAAAATTTTAGCCCGGGATTATTAAAGAATGAATTTAGGCTATTTTTTTTGTTAAATTAATTTTTTTTTAAATAAATATGTAGACTATCGTAAATTAATTTTATGAACATTTTAATCTAAAAAAATTTAAATTCCGATAAATATTGGGTGGAGTCCACTTCGATTTCTGGGCTAAATTTTGGGGGGAATTTGACATTGGTTTAGCATTTAGCATTTAGCCCAAAATTTCCCCTTTGGTTGAAGTGGGTTTGAGGAGAAATTTTGAGTGTAATTTGGCTTTTATCCCACCATTGGAGTTGGTCTAATAGATATATGTATGTATGTATGTATGTATGTATGTATGTATGTATGTATGTATGTATGTATGTATATAAAATATATTTTCCAAGTGTTACAAGCTTGGTCAATCTTACTGAATTCTGTGAGAGATTTTGTAGTGGTCATTGTTTCACTTTCTAGGTTTGCATTCATACTTCTACGAATTAGATGTTATTGCTTATTTCATACTTCTACAAATTAGATGTTATTGCTTATTTCATACTTCTACAAATTAGATGTCATCGCTTAGTACGAATGTAAGATGAATGAAAAATTAAAGAAATAAGCATGCATGAGCGTTTAAAGAGGCTTAAAAGGACTTTAGTTGATCCCATAGGCGCAGAGACTAAAATTTGTATAGAGATATAAGTTTGAATAAAATTTTCCTTTATGAATTCTTTTGACGTCGTTAAAGTTTAATTATCATTTGGATCACATTTTTTATTTTCATCATTAGATTGAATAAATTAAACAAAAACAACCTACATTCTTAAGAAGATTGTGCAAGAAATTAAAAATGACATGTGTTTATCGTTTTCTAATTAAAATAAGTTTGTTATAGCGTTGAATTGAAAATAAAAGCCCAACATTATCCATCATAAATTTGAGCCCAATACAAAATTCCTTAGAGTTTTGTCCGAGTGCATCCATGTATGAAATGTACAAGAGTCCAACTTCAGTGTCAAAATATCTGGGAACTGAACCCCTTATCTGCGCACAAAAAGTTAGATGCTCTCTCAATGACAGCCATGTCCTCCTCCACTTCTTCTTCTTCGTTTGCCATCTCTGGTACAAATGTTTTTGAGATGGGAAAATACAAAGTTGTCTTCCAGAGAGTTGAAGCAGCAGAGAGGAGTGGATGCAGCAGCAAAACCAAGTCGTCGTCGTCGTCGTCAACTTCTCCTCCTGCTAACCCACCGCCTCCGAAACCACTATTGATTGGCATGCCTTGTGAAGCTGCTGGAGAGTTCCCAGTGTTGCTGCTCCTCCATGGTTATCTTCTCTCCAACTCTTTCTACTCTCAGCTTATCAACCACATCGCTTCTCATGGCTTCATTGTCATTGCCCCTCAGGTCTCTCTCTCTCTCTCTCTCTCTCATCAAACAGTAAGAATTACACAAAGCGAAGTTTGTTTATGGTCAATTCAATGCTACTCAATTTTAGTCTTGCAGGATTAGCTTTATTAGCATAGTAATTAATTCCCATTATTTCCGATTATCTTTTTGGGATTTGCAGGTTGATACTTGATAGATCTTTTTTTTTCCCTTTTTTTTTTTGGTATTAAGACGACAAGATTAGTGGTTAGTTGACAGATTAGGGAGACGGATTCCAACCCATACCAAAATGCAAAGACACAATTTAGTTCCACCATTGTGGTAAATGACACTTGCTAATAGACTTGTTTTAGTGATACAATCGGTATTGGTTGGGTAATGATTTTTACACCTTTTTAACTTTTGCTGCACTCCTCTCTGTATTTCTATCTAACAGGATCCTCTCCGGATCATTTTGATGAAAATTTTAGAAATTCGTGAATTATATAGGTTTATTTTACATCATACTATCAGTTTTTATCAAGTATTGTTTGTGTTTAATTTTAAATAAAAATATTTAAAATAATTTTTGACTGCACGATGTACGATAAATGGACAAAATTGACATATCTTTCAATCCTCACAAAAAGAATCCGGCGAGGATCCATGTTCTATTTCTATCGCTTTGGTTCTCTCCTTTGACTTAATCCAAATGCTACGGAATAATCACTTTCTTATCATTAGAGTGTAATGAAAAATATACATGATCTTGGGGTTGTTTATGATATTTTGGAAGCCTTATGCGAATTTAATAAAAAGATACTAATTTTAAGAAAAATTATAATTTTTAGATTATATATTCAAACAGAGTTCGACAATTAATATTCAAACTTAATTGAAATCAACATCTCACTCTTACTAATTGAATAATCTTCAATTGCCATGAAATCATGATTTAGGGTCTATTCATGAAAAAATAGAGCACGAATGAAAAAGAGTTATTGAAATACACCTATGTTTTTGTAGAAGAAAATAAAACACAAGTTAGTTTTTTATTACTAAAGAAAAGTGAAAGAAAGTAATGCACAAGTTTTTTAATTACATGACAAAAGTATATTAAGTATAAATTCTACATAATTAATTATTATAGATAAAATCATATGATGATAATTTTTTATTACCAAATTTATTATGTAATGTATAGGAGGATTAAAAAGTTCGGGACCTTGTGAGAAAAGTATATTAAGTAATGAATATTGTTAGCCACTCGGCGCCGTTCACTGTCAATAGTTGCCTTAGTCTGCAAGATAAAAAGGGCATGTCACTGTCAATGTTGTTAGCCACTTGTGCCACCCACTGTCAGTAGCTGCCTTAGTCTGCATGACAAATGATGTATGTCACACACACTAGCGGCTTTGGCTGTCTTGTTAGGAGAGAATGACTTACATTCGTCAAGTTATCGTTAGTTGATATTTTTTAGTCTAATAATGCGTTGATTTGTGCAAATTTTCTTCACAAAGTAATGTATTATTTAGATTGAGATATTACTTAGCGGTAAATTTATTCTAATGTAAATTACTCTTATCGTGAGAACCAAGATTTCAAGGAACCAAAGCAAAAAATATCAAAGCTTTTATTTTCAGTACTAGACAAGTTATGGAATTAAAGGGGTTTGGCGTCTTTCATGTGGCATGTTTTGATTGGCACATTTGTATGAACTAAATACACCCAAGAGGCTCAATCCTTTGTTAGACATGCTAGGGTCTCAAATAAGAATTAGGATTCTCTCCTCTTATTTTTCCATCCCCTTCCATTCCCTCCTCTCATATTCTTTATTTTGTCTCTCTTTCTATAAAAAATTAATATAAGATGTTAACGTGGCTTAACCGTGACTGTTCAAATAGGAGGGGAGGGAAGTGGAGGGGAAAAAAAAAAAAGAGAGAATCCTACTCCCTCAAATGCTGGCTTTTTCTCATTCACATTTTTGTTCACATTAAGATGAACTAGCCTTCATGTATGCGTGTACTTCATGCATGCGGTTATACGCATGCAAAATGTATTTTTTTTGAATTATGGCATGCTACGCGCGATTTATACATTTTAAATGAATTTATATGCGTAAATTGACAAAAGGAAAGTCAAACATTTGAAGTAAATGAATAATTTTAGATCATGCTAGAAGAAACCCCTCATAAACCAATTAAAATATTTGAATTTACATAATAAAATCGGTCTCTATAGAATTTACGTTAAGAATAGAGAAAATAATATTTAATAAACAATTGATTGAATCACATTATTGTTAGCTCATTGTGAGACTAAGCCCATCCACATCTCCATTAGTGTAGATAATATTGTTTGTTAAAAAAAAAACAATCATTTGACAATTAATTTAATCACATTATTATTTACGTGCGAAAGATTTTTTTTATAATCGGCATTACACACCTCTTAAGATGTTTTGAAAATGTTTAAAAATAGAGAAAATAATATTTAATAAACAACTGACTGAATCACATTATTGCTAGCCCATTGTGAGGCTAAGCCCACCCTCCTCCCCTTAGTGTAGATAATATCGTTTGTTAAAAAGAAAAACAATCATTTGACAACTTATTTAATTACATTATTATTCGCGTGCGAAATACTTTTTTTTATAACCGGCATTACACGCCTCTTAAGATATTTTAAACGTGTTTAAAAATAGAGAAATTAAATCACATTATTGCTAACCTATTGTGAGGTACTAATTATTTAAAAAAAAAAAATTGTACTAACTATTAAAAAAAGTATTGTTAAAATGATGAAAATACCCTTACCTTATTTGATGCATTATTTTGAGATGCCTTTGAAGTTTTTTGTCTTGGGGTCATTTTTGTCCAACTACTTTGGTTGAAGTTTGGTGACATCAAAATCACTGTTCACCTTTTGTGTTTGCTTTTATGTATAGATGCATAGAAAAGTTGTTGGGCATTTTTTATGACAAAATTATTTAAAAATAAATTTACAAAATTACCCTTGCATGATTTTATGCATTCTTTTTTGCTGCTTTTGATTTTTTTTTTGGCCGAGGGGCATTTTCATCATATTATTTTTTGTCGAAGCTGTGACCCTGAATTGGGGTGCTGGCTTTATATATAAGAGATTAGAGATAACTTATACTTTCATGATAAACTTCTGAGCGTGATTGTCACGCTATTAAGATGTTATAATTTTTTAGCATGCATTTAATTCTATTTTATTGACAATTAGTTGTTCTCTGTGTTTGACAGTTATATACCATAGCTGGACCAGACACAACTGATGAGATCAAGTCCACAGCTGCAATAACAAACTGGTTATCTAATGGACTTCAACCCTTGCTTCCACCCAATGTTCATGCAAATTTAAGCAAGCTAGCACTCGCCGGCCATAGCCGTGGAGGCAAGGTTTCATTTGCACTAGCTTTAGGGAAAGAAGAAACTGGCACCAGCTTAAAGTTTTCAGCCTTGATAGGCATTGACCCAGTTGACGGAATGGACAAGGGGAAACAAACTCCTCCGCCAGTGCTAACCTATGTTCCTCATTCATTTGATCTTGACATGGCAGTGATGGTGATTGGTTCAGGTTTGGGTGAAGTGAAAAAGAACCCTCTATTCCCTCCTTGTGCTCCAAAGGGTGTTAACCATGAGGACTTCTTCAACGAATGCCGGAAATCGGCATGTTATTTTGTGGCAAAGGATTATGGCCATCTTGACATGCTAGATGATGAGACCAAAGGGATTAGAGGGAAAGCTACGTATTGTTTGTGCAAAAATGGGAAGTCTAGGGAGCCCATGAGGAGGTTTGTTGGAGGGGTTGTGGTTGCTTTCATAAAAGCTTATTTAGAAGGTGATAGTAGCCACCTATTGGCTATAAGAGAAGGGGTTGAGACTTTGCCAATAGAGCTTCAATGTGTTAAATTTCTTTTGTGAATTTTAGATGCATTGTAGATATGTTACTTGCTTCACTACAAATGTGAGAAGGATGCTTCAATTAATTGCATTTAGCTTTTTGAGTTTCAAGGTGATGCATAGACTTGAGCAGACGTAGTCATGTTAGTTGGAGCGGACGTGATGCAGAGACTTGAGCAGACGTAGTCATGTTAGTTGGAGCGGACATACTCCCTTATATGCACTCAAGTTTGAATTTTTCTTCCTGCAATTTAGATTAGTTTAAAGTAGGATATTACTTATATTAAGTAAAAGTGATAATGCATATAGATACACCAAATAATTATGGTTATGCGATTGAGCTTAATTTTATTTTTTGTCAAATAATTGTGGTCCATGAGATTCAAATTTTTTATTTAGATAAAGCAATATTGTGGGAGATGGAGAATTGAACTTGAAATCTCAAATGGAAAGTTAAATGCTCAAAACCAACAAATTTATAAATCCCTACATGAAATTCGAACTCAAAACCTCATTGAGTAAAATCATGACTTGATGGAGACTAGGTGTCACAAAACGAGTGTGTGCCGATTGAGTTAAAATTTGTTAGATGGATCTCTAAGAATAACTTAATGAATTTATATTTCTTAAGGCCCGACCCATTAGGGGTGGGTTGAAAAAACTGGAAATCGGAAAAATGGGGCCGAAAACTGAACCAAGGCTGAAAAAATTGAACCGAATCGAATCTGGTTGGGTCAGTTTCAGTTTCTAAGGTTTGGAAACCGAACCAAACTGAACTGAAGTTCTTCAAAACGATGTCGTTTTGTAATTATTTTATTAATTAATAAACCTATTCTAAACGGCGTCGTTCTACACAGACCACACTTCTACTTCTACTGTGCAGTCCAACCCAAGTCCCTAACCCTGTCCGCGTATTCCTCTCTGCTCTCTCCCGTTTTCCCAGTTCGCGTCGCGCAGCAGCCTCCTCTCGCTCTCTCTCTCTCTCTCTCTCGGTCTTCAATCACTCTCTCAAACTCTGTCTCTCATTCCCAGCGGCGACCCGCGACTCTCTCGGCCGTCAGCTTCTTCTTGCCGTTTCGAGTCTCGACAGCACAAGGTTAGTCTCACACTCTCACTTCTCTGTGTTTAATTTTCTGGTCTATTTATCTGTTGAAATTGGTTCTGATTGGACAAATATACTATATGTATAGTGTGGTCATGAGAATTTGGAGATATTTCAATTTTCAATAGATTGTAATTTTAGATTTTTCTGGGAGGGTAAACCTTTTGGCCTTACTGGGTTTTGGTTTTTATAGATTGTAGAGAGAGAGAGAGAGGGGGTGGAGAGAGAGAGAGAGAGATAGATTGTCACTGTGAACTGGCCCGTCATTCAGCAACCTTCATGCCAGTGAGATAAACCCGACTCTGAATCATTAAACAATTAGTAATGCAAAATGACAAGCTTGCCAATTAGTCATGCAATACTTTGTTCATTAAACAATTAGTAATGCAATACTTTGCTCTTTTTGATACAAAACATTCGCACGCACCGAACCCACGGAAACATAAAAGATCATCTCTTTATCTACTACTCTGAAGACTAACGATGTTGTTTACCATTTTTTGTCGCAGTAATCTGTTTGGTTCATTTGATACAGCTAAGCAAGGCAGAGTGACTCTGGATCTCGACCGGTTTGTCTACTGCAGTGAGTGCCTTACTAAATATGACTTTGAACCCCATCAATGTTTTGATAATTAACTATAAAAGGTTTAGGTTGGTTGATCGGGGAAAAATCAAAATAGAATGCCCAATCTGTCAGACTGTACCCCTTATTTTGCAGTTCTTGGTTGCTTAACGAGTATCTTTTCTTCAGGCCAATGGCAAAAAAAATTCCTGTTTGGTTCGGTTTGGTTTTATAAGGCCCAAAAATGGGTTGCATCTTGAAACCGATATAGCCTGTCATGTCAGCATTTATTCTTCACAACCTCTGACAGCAGCCATCACCAATTCTCCTCCGACTCGACAGCCCTCGACTCTGTCTTCGTCTCCCTCTCTCTGGCAACTTGCGAGTTGCGACCACCATCACCAAACCAACACACCACCGTCTCCTCGCAAACATTCCAACCACGACCTCCCCATCACCGCCGTCGAGAGCTCCACCACCAGCATCTCATGTCCTCCCAAATTAAGGTAATACAAGCTGCTTTCCATGCTTACTTAGGTGCAATCATGAAATCTCTGCATCATCTTCATGTTTGACTTAGAGCTATCCAGCAGTTGAGAACATCTAATACGTATCTTCCCAGTTACGTTGAAAGAAATTTGTTGTTTGTTGGTATCAAGAGTCATATATGTTCCCAAAACGAATAAAATGGAAATCATGCTACAAGTTGATAATGTTTGTGATATAGTTGGTGACATTTGTCAGTCGTCAGTTGTTGGCATTTGCAATGTGGTATATATGCTTCTGTTGGGTTTTAGTAATACTTGTACCATTTGAAGCCGTGATTACAATTACAATGTTTCTGGATTTTGTAGTAGGAGAAGTCGTAGGGAACAGAAATGGTTGCGGCAAACCACGTGGGAGTGGCAGCCACTTCTCTCAATTTCTGGTCTCTCTCACAAACTCTAATCGTTCAGTTGATCCCGTTCTTGTTATGTTCTGATTCTTTTTTTGTTGGTTGAAATAAATTCATGTATTAGTAAATTCTTCTTTTTTCCGTTTGAATTTCTCTAGTTTTTGTTTGAGCATTGAAATTTATGCTTCAATTGGTTTATTAATTTCTGTTTCAACTTGTTATGTTGTGTTCACTGTGGAGCTGTTGAACTTCTCTTGGTCAAAATTTTCATGTGTGTGTGTGTGTGTGTATTTTTTCGGAATGTATGTGTTTACTTGATTGCAAGTTCCCTTTACCCCAGTACAACATCAAATCTGACGTGCATTGTTTGCTTTTAGGAACATTGAAAACCCGAAAGTATCTAAGGATCGAACTTTGCACTACGGAATGTTAGGAATTCATAGGGTATATTAAAACCTTCATACTTGATACTTGTATTTACATTCGGAAGCGCTCAATAATCTACACCCGTAGGACCACATGTTACTTTCATATGTATTACAAAAGTTGATAGTGGGTTACAACACTATAGCCAAGATATCAAATAGGCATTTGTGTTTTCCTTAGTCGATGAAGTGCAATTTGTGAGTCGTATTCTTTATGATAACTAACAAATGTGCTTAATCCAACTTCTCGATATGAAACTTTTTTTTTTTCCGTTAGTTATAGAGCTGCTGGTTGTTCAATCCCTCTTCTCTTCATTTATATTCAAAAACCGCGTTGACGATACTGAATGTACGATAATACTAAGGACAATTTTGTACAATCCAATCCACTATGACATGCCAAGAAAACTTTGGTGCTTTATATATAGCTAAGGCTGATGATATAGTCATTTTTAGCCTTTAGTTTGTCTTTCTGCCTTTAATATTCATCTTTGAGTATTTATTTATGTGTACTTATATACTTCATGTTATAGGTCTTTTGCTGAAATAGATTAACACCGGCTGGCTTGTTGTGGGTATCGGAGCGCTCTGTTATTACAATTTTTTGTCAGCCTCAAGCTCTGATTTTAGGGGGGATGAAGATGTATGTCTTTAACTTTTTACTTATTTCTAATTAGGTTAGTTTATATGAAAGTCCGTTTTTAAGGCTTTTGCGGAAGTTTCATATTATTTTTTTGTTAATGCTGGTGGTGTTATAAATTCCACATTTAAACAATTTTTTGCAGTTTACAGGCCAATTCCGGTGTGCTTACCAATTTTGATGTGCTCAACTTTCTAAAGTCCAAAGGGGCTTCAAAAGATCTAGCACGGGTTCTTGCTAATGTAGCGCCATCCGAGTATAAGGTAGTAATGATATTTATATTTCCACCACCCATTCCTTTTTTATCAGTATTGTTGTGAGAATTTGATGTGTTGTTTATTTCCCTTGTTTAGGTTTTTGATTACTTGGTTGCGACTCCTGCTTGTACTCAGACAAGAGAGAGTATTGATGAGTTCAAGGAGAAGTGTAGGGAATATGACCTTGCAGAAGCTGAGGTGTTCAATATCATCAACGCTAGGCCATATAACGTCGTTGGAATCTTCCCGGTGTGTTATACTACTTTGATTGATAATCTGTTTCTCTTACGTATCTCATTGATTCTAGTAATGACTGTGATGCTTCTTTCTTGATGGTTTCTGTTTCATTTATATTATGATTTGTGTATATTATCATGATGCCTGTTGTTTCGTGTATCGGGTTTATGTGATCACACCGTATCTGCAGCTAATTGCATTTGTCTTTGTACCCTGCATTGTGGGTGGAATAGGAACCGCATATAAGTGGGCTAGGGAAAAAAAAATTAGGAACACTATATCTTGCGCAGAGAAAAATTATGAGCAGAATGCTATGCTTTCTATTGCTTGACATGAATTTACTGATTCACATTATGTAAGTACGGTAAATCATTGGCTGGGTACCGCGTATTTTATTTCTCCATTCTGCAGTCTGTCAACCTGAAATAATTATTTGTGACCATTGATATCAGAAAATTATCAACTCTGTGTACAACTGAGTTAACAATGTTACCATGGCGTTGTCATTAAGGTTGAACTTTTCAGGACTTGGGATCAAAACAAAGCTGCCTTATTCGCTAACGTGATAATTGAGAATTCATGGATTTATTCAGTGTCTACTGTTTATGATGAATTAGTGTCTTCCCAAATTGTGGAATGGTCTAGTGCGTTTTCTCTTCTTGTCGTCTGTGCTTAGAGAATCTATGAACACCTTGTTGGATTAACATGTTCTTGGTGCATACACATTATCTTTTGTTTTCTCATATATCATTTTGGTTCACGACATGTAGTAAATATTATTGCAGTTAAGCATGAGCCCGCACGAATGCATTTTGTCTTGATGTTCCTTTGTGCAATGACCTCAAAAGAGAGCCACCATTTTCGAATAACGAAGCCTTTTCAGGCTTAACAATGCCACGTGCAAATTTTGAAAATCAAACCCACACCATGACAGTAAGGCTGAGCAGAACAGCTACAAAGTCGTACACCACCGCCCTTTTCTCTCAATAAATCCACCAATTTACTAAAGACACCAGTCACCCATGAAAACATAGTAAATGTAGGCTCCTTCTTTGTGTAATGACATAAGATCGCCATTGCCTCTGTGCCATATAGGCTCCTAGTATAATTTTCCTACTTGTAAACTAAGAGAAACTAGTGTAACGTTCCTGCTTTATTGTAATTTATGGAACTTGTCAACTTACTTGCAAATTTGCTTTGTTAATTTCTTTATGGTGTCTCACAGATGATAGAGGATATCGATAACCGTCTAGGAGATAAAATTCAAGATCTAGTAGATATGGTGGTAGAAGTGTTACCATCTCTACCCGTTCCAGCAGCAACTTACGAAAGTGAGGCAAAAACCACGGATGCAGAAAAAATTGAAGATGAGAACGATAATGATGAAGAGGAACCAATTGAGACAGAATGATCAGAAGGATTCCAGCATCATGATCGAAGTTTAACTCTCGTAATTTTCTTAACTTGTAGGTTTATGGTCGCAAATCAAGTTTATCATGAGCAACTACTTACTGTCCATCTTGTATACTTGGATTGCATTTGTGGTTTCGCAAGCGACTGTCGAATGTTGTCATGATAGCAGGAATGAAGAAACGTATAGGTCGTGGTTTCTTCTATTTTGGTTGTGGTTCAAGTAAACTTCTCTGGTTGCATGTCATTCACTATTTTGCCCATAAGAAACTGAAGTTGTTTGAAGGAGGATTTACATGGATTTGTCTTCCCTAATTGTTTGAAGGAGAATTTACATGGCATGGGTACACCTCCACGATGGTGTTTCGTGCCCATGAAATAAAAGACTGTAAATTTTTATCCACATCTTTGATTGATTGAAGTTATTCTTTGTTTGGAGAGGTTCCAAGGTTCGACATCTTCCTCATTGTCAAATATAATAATTAAAACGGACAGGGTTACATGAGAAAATACAACTTGTATTATCCTTCCTGCAATTTAATTTCTTTTAAACGAAAAACTTGGGTTACAGTTACAGAGTGTTATTTTCACATGTGATTATATCATCAGCGCGAGGCGACATCGTAATTGAAAAAAATTGTCTTCCGTTGAATTAATTAAAGTTTGGTATATAGATATATAGAGTAGAACAAAAGTGTTGGACTTACAATGGTACCCTTTTTATATGACTGAAAATGAAAGATCCCACTTCTAAATAATTGACTTCCATTTGTAAAAGTGACGTTAGCTAGGGAGGTTCAACATAATACGACCTCGATTATTTCGGTTGGCGTACGAGTAAATGCTCTTAATCACTAAAGCTACAATTATACTGCAACGAGGTATACTTTTATCGAATGTCTCTGAAGGAACATTGCAGCTGCCAGGTAGGGATAAAACTTAGGGCTCAAGCAAGAGTAAACTGTCAAATTTCCTATGCATACAGAAGGGAAAACACACTTGTTAAGTGAATGGGTTCTCACACGGTTTTATCACCTATCCTGTGCCTCCGACTGCAGATACTATGTCCGTGGTGATATGCGTCTCGGAGCATTTGTCAAGTTTGAAGTCGGACAGCGTATTTTTGTCTTGTTCAAAAACACTAAACCTGCCTCTGGTGGGCAAAGCTGCAATTTCTTTTCTTGTTTATTAAGCAATATGTTGTTCCCAAATTATTGATGGTTGTGTTTTCCTTGATTCTTGCACCATTGCAGAGACCTTGATGTTTGAAAATGATGCGGAGATTAAGGATGAAGATAAATTTCTTCACAGGACCTACACCGGAAAACAGAAACACGTGGTCGGTGCTGCAAGGAGTGGCATAATTCCTCGCAGGGTCAGGAGGAAGACTACCGCTATAGAGCTGCTGCAAGGAGTGACATAGCTCCTGGCAGGGACAAAGACGGGTTTGTTCGAACCACATACAGTGGAAAAGGGAGAGGAGGCTGGACCAGCTGAAGAGCTCTGAGCCAATGATCTGAGCTGCTTAGATGGTATGTAGTTTTAAGACTCGAAACTGATCTTTGAGAATCAATGGCATTGCGACTTCAATGTGAAATGTTCTGTTGCCAACTCTTATTAGGTATTTTCTATATATAGTTTAAGACTTAAAAACTGATCGGGAGATGAATGACATCATTTCAAATTAAATGCATGGGGAATTCGATATTACAGTATGGTGGTATTCCTCTTTATTTGGAAGTGAGATATCTTAGATTCAAATCTCGTGGATGGCGAATTCAATACCAAATTAGGTTGCCCATTGTGTGGCTTTACTGAACTCCCCCTCCCCTTAGTGTAAAAATATCGATGTACTAAAAAAAATATGCATGGCATTGAAAATTTAGTTAGTTGTTTTGGCAGTCGGTTTATGTCTAATTCTTGGGTACCTTATTCACTTAATTTCGGGTTTAAAAACATGAAACATTTTAAAATCTCTGTATTTATGTCTTAAGAAATGCTAAGGAGACTCTCAAAGCGGGACTTTTCGCCACCTTATATGTTTGGTACATTGTTTTATGATGTTGGCACGAGAAATGTGCCACAAAGATGAGCCGGCAGAGAGTCCATATGGAAAGTCCCACTTTTAAGAGTCTCCTTGGCATTTGTCATATGTTTTTGTTGATGTTTAGGTTATGGGTAGACCCATGATGGATGAATTTAAGTGACGCGATTATTCTTTATTGCGCCTTGTAGCTAATATTGTAAGAGCATGTATATTTTTTTTCTTAGCTGGAAAGCTCTCCAATTTCAGATTGTAAATTATTGATCTTTAATGGAAGATGTAAATAGAAACGTATATTGGCATCTTTCTTTTACGGTTTTGGAAATTGGGTTACATCTTTTTCATTGGAGCAAAATCCTTCATGTTTACATTCTCAAAAATATAAAATTAGATGTAAATGTGGTTTTGCATCACAAATTTGCAACTCTCCATTAGAAATGCCCTAATTAGTCTAATACGAAGAGGGCACTCGAACTTGGTCGCTTAAAGAGGAATACAACATTAGTTACTTCTTACTCTTGCGAATAAAGTGGTATGCAACTACAGAAAAAAAAAAATAATAATAATAAAAAAACAAACCATCAGGAAGCATCGGCAGCAAAACTTGCTATCTTCTGCCGTCATATTCTATGCATGGTCAACGCATCTGTTTTGGGTACAGAGGGCCATAGGTTCACACCCTGTCACCTTGATGTGGCGATAGAAAATAATATTGGAGAAATTACATGGTTAAGGTATTGAGTCGAACTTGGCTCGTTGAATTCTTATAGAGAAGAAGGATCCATAAACGTTTGGTTTTTAGATCTTCCTTTCTCGAGTCATCTGAAATAGCAAACCAATAATCCATGACGTATTAAGAACCTCTGGTCCTATTTTTAAGTACGAGTCTTCTTGACCATGTCTACAGCTTAAAACATTTCATCCAAAAACAAAAAGACATTAACATCAAAAATATAAGTGCCACGGAAAAGAACCTTTTGCAGCCATTAGCATTGCAATTTCTATACCATCACAGTAGAGCAACAAAATATCAACAGATTTTGACCTTGCCAGGAATTACATCGCTCCTTTTTTTCCTTCCGATGAGCTAATTTGCTTGCTAGCTTTTCAGTACTCTTGCAGCAGCTCCTATTGACCCTGCCAGGAATTACATCACTCCTTGCAGCAGCTCTGTTCACAGTCCTCTGCATAGAGGCACAAATTAAGAACAGACGTATGTCCACCAACCGACTACGAAGTAATAATCTGACTGGTAACACATCAGATTATTCGTAGACTTCTTTCTCTTTTCCAGTGCACGCTATGTAAAGAAATCCATCATCCCCCGTATTATCCGCATCAAATGCAGACATCAAGGCCTCTTTAACAGTGCAAGAGTTAAGAGCTATTGACGACCACAAGGTCGACAACTAATTTGGGAACAAGATATCATGCTCAAAAGAAAACAAAAAATAAAGAAAAAAAGAGAAATGCAGCTCTGCTCACCATTGGGAGGTTCAGTATTCTTGAAATATAATCAGATAGAGAAGTTGTGGAGATGAGTCCGAATAAGAAGTAACTAATGTTGTATTCCTCTTTAAGCGACCAAGTTCGAGTGCCCTCTTCATATTAGACTAATAATTAGGCATTTCTAATGAAGAGTTCCAAATTTGTGATGTAAAAACCACATTTACATCTAATTTTACATCTCCGAGAATGTAATGTGAAGGAGATCAATAATTTACAATTCGTAACTGGAGAGACCCTGCATGATCATCATTGCCGTTGATCCTGACCCAGGCTCCTGCCCATACCATCGCCTGATTGCGTCTCAAACAATTTCCCATTCCAGCTACGTACAGGTAGCTTATTAAGCCGACGAACCTTAAGAATTAAGGTTCTTGAGAAATAGGGCCTCATAAGTGAGTTGAAAGAATAGAGAGTTTAACGATGGGGGAAGTTTGTGTTATGTATAGGAGGGGAGCCCTAGCAAAGCTGAGAAAGGTTGGGGGGGAGGATTGGGTCGAGACCTTGACATAATTGTTGTTATAATATTACACTTGCAGCCTCGAGGAAAATGCATGCACGACAGTATTATATTCGAGGTCGATTTTTTGTTCGTTCAATTTAGAAGTGTAGTGACGAGGACAAAATGCAGCGGCTCGGCGTAATTTAGAAGCTCAATTTACAGCTTGAAGTAACGTTTGATCGTCCTCCTTGTTAATATACTCTAAAAATGCGACATTAACTTTTAATTTATTTTTTATTAATATGTTTTCAAAGTGAAACATATTAACCTTTGAACAATTGGTGGTCAACTTTTAATATAACGTATTAACCTTTGATCAATCTCTCTAAATTGGTTAGTAATTAGTGTGTAGTCCTCAAAAAAGGGAAAAGACGAAGGGGATGAAGCTAATTTTCAAATTGTGCATTCTTTGTATCCTTCTAGACGTACGTCAAATTTGTTATTAGCATCATTCGTTGGTTATATGAAATTTGTTTATTACTGATTATTTTTGTTGTATTTTTTTCAGAAAATGACTAGGTTTGGTGCTGTATTGAATTCCAATGGTAGATGGGTTGACACCAAATACATTGATGGTCAAGTGAAATCAAAGGTTGTGTCCGATCGAGAACGTTACTTATGAAGAGTTGGTGCATATAATACCTCAACGATTAGGTTTTAATGCGAGAAACTGTGAGATCAAGTATTTTATGAGTACAAGACAAACTTGGGGTTGTGCAATATGATGGAGATATGTGACAATGACGATGTGACTACTTGGGTTTGTGAAAGGCTCTCCATACGACCCAACAAAATTCCACTGTACATAAATATCGAAAGAAAGTTTTCAAGCTGTGAAATTGCAGGTAACCATGGCACTGCAATTAGACTATTTGGGTTTAATATCGAAAGAAAGCCTTCAAGATGTGAAAGTCCAAGTAATCTCCATCTCAGTTTGAAAAATATGATGGTAACTTTGATACGTTCAACGGTCATGCAGCGAGTTACGACGTTTGTGTTAGAATCTCAGAGACTATGATCTATGTGGTAAGGAATGAATCGAAAATGGTGATGATGATTTCTAGAAAAATCTCAAAGAGGTGCAAAGAGAAGGTTCTCACAGAAAGTTGCTTTCATTCACTCACTCACAGCACACACAAAACGTGAAGAGGTATATTACCGTTATAGAGAGAGAGATTCTCTCTCTATGATACAAAACTCAAATCCAACCATTCATGCAATCTACCTTATAAGATAGTTACATGTGTCAACACAAATCACTAACTCTAAGATTACATCTTAGCTGTCCAGTTGGAATGTAATCCAATGGCTCACATTTAAATCTGTAAATTGAAACTAAATACAAATTTATTTAGCTAAAAACACTTACATTTCAACAGTCCCTTCAAGTGTTTAGTTGAGATTACTCCAAGCTTTCTTCTCAGGTATTCGAACTGATCCCTGGCCAATGCCTTGGTAAAAATATCTGCAGTTTGCTCTTCAATCTTGCAATACAGTAAATCGATCTCTCCATCTTGCAAAGCATCTCGGATGAAATGAAATCTCTTGTTTATATGCCTTGTCTTATGATGATGCACATGATACTTGGTAATGGCTATAGCTGAGGTATTATCGCATAGAATTGGTGTAGCATCAACCTGTTCTTCACCAAAATCTGAGAGAACAAATCTCAGCCAACTTGCTTGTGTAGTGGCTTCTGCTACACTAACATATTCAGCCTCTGCAATGGATAGTGCAACACTGCTTTGCTTGACTGATGCCCAAGAAAAGACACCTGAACCAAGATTAAATGCATATCCAGATGTGCTTTTCATATCATCCTCGCTTCCTGACCAATCACTATCACAGTAGCCAATAAGCATTGATATTTCCCTTTCTCATATGCTATACCATAATCAAGTATGCTTCTTTCGCTTTCCCTTCCAATTATCTGCCTATATAAGCTTTCATCAGCTTGTTCACTTCCATCTGACTTAGACAACTTTTCATTCACCGCAAGAGGAGTAGCAACTGATTTGCATTCTTTGAGACCAAATTTATCCAGTAGTGTCTTTGTATATTTCTTCTGGTGCAAGAAAATGCAAGTGTCAGTTTGTATCACACCTAAACCCAAGAAGTGGTGCAGCATCCCAAGGTCAATCATTTTATACTGTTTCATCATCTCAGTTTTGAACTTTATCATTAACTCTTGTGAACTTCCAGTGTATATGATATCATCCACATACAAAGAAACAATGAGTATTCCACTTTCTGCAATCTTTACATATAGTGTTGCTTCACTAGGACTCCTTTGAAAACCAGCTTTAGTGAAGTATGAGTTGATCTCTTTATACCAAGCTCTTGGAGCTTGCTTAAGACCATATAATGCCTTCTTGAGTCTGTAAACTCCATCTTCCTTGTTCTTGATCACAAATCCAGGAGGTCGATCAACATACATTTCTTCATGCAATACTCCATTCAAAAAAGCTGATTTCACATCCAATTGGAACAATTTCCAATCCTTTCTGTGCAGCCAATGCAACCAATGTTCTGATTGTATCAAGCCTAGCAACTGGTGCAAAAGTCTCATTGAAATCTATTCCAAGCTTTTGAGAGTATCCCCTTGCAACCAATTTGGCTTTGTTTTTCTGCACTGAGCCATCAAGGTTTAACTTGGTTTTGTAAACCTATTTAACACCAATTACTGGTTTATCAGATGGTCTACTAACCAACTCCCAAGTATTGTTCTTCTCTATCATTGCAATTTCACTCTTCATTGTTTTCTGCCATGCTTCATCCTTAACAGCTTCTTCAAAAGTTTCAAGTTCAATAATGCACAAATTGCATCTTTCATACATTTCTGCAATGCTTTTATATTTCAGTGGAGTATGATCGAAATCCTGTGGACCTGAACTTTCACTTTGTCCAGTAGTACCACTTCTGACTTATGTTTCATCAATGCTTGTTGGTGCCTCACCATCCATTTCTGACATCTCAATTCGAGTTAAGCTTGATTCACTAGTCTCATTTTCTTTCTCAGTAAACATCTCAGTGAGTGGAACTGAAATACTACATTTGTTCTATGTACTCCATTCCCAACTTGCTTCCTTATTGAATATTACATCTTTGGATATAATCACATTTCCATATTCAATGTTATACAACTTGTAACCTTTCTCACATCTTCCATACCCTAGAAACACACACCTTGTGCTAGATAAGTCAAGCTTATGCCTTTGTTCTAGGACATGTGCATAGCACAGAGAACCAAACAGCCTTAAATGCTTAATTCCTGGCCTTCTTCCACTATAGGCTTCAAATATAGTTTTCTTGTCCAAAGCCTTAGTTGGACACTTATTTAGGACATATTCTGCAATGTTAACTGCCTCAGTCCAAGACTCCAATGGTATCTTCTTCTCAAACATCATACACTTAGCTATCTCCACAATGATCATGTTCTTCCTTTCAGCCATTCCATTATGCTGTGGTGAGTATGCCACGGTGAGTTGCCTTTCCATTCCTATTTCTTCACATAACCTGTTAAACTCAATGGATATATACTCTTCTCCTCTGTCACTTCTCAGTTTCTTCAACTTATACCCACTTTGCAGTTCAACAATAGCCTTAAACTTCTTAAAGACATTGAACACCTCATATTTGTATCTCATAAAGTAAACCCAACACATCCGAGTACAATCATCTATAAAAGTGAGGAAGTATCTATTTCTAGCCTTTGTAACAATTTGCATTGGTCCACAAACATCAATGTGTACCAATTCCAGTGGAATAGTGGCCCTACTTGTTGTCTCTCTTGGAAAATAATCTCTACAATGTTTCCCAAGAATGCACCCTTCACACACTTCATTGGTGTTCTTCATTTTTGGCAATCCAAGCACCATTTCTTTCTCTTGTAGCAGCTTCAAACTATTGACATTCAGATGCCCTATTCTTCTATGCCAGATCAAAGTTGACTTACTCACACTTGCTTTTAATGCAAAATGCAAATCTGTGTGAAGTTTCAAAGGAAAACTTCTGTTTCCTCTCATTGGTACTTTAGCAACCAGATTAGAGAAAGAGCAATCATCATAAATTTCAGCTTTATTATCTTCAAAAATCAGAAAGTATCCATGCTCTATCATCTGCCACTTAGTAGATTCTCCTTAAGACCTAAGACAAGCATTACTTCTTGGATATACCTCATTCCCATCTTAGAGTCCACCATTAAACTTCCTTTTCCAATAACATCAACCAATTGTCCAGTTCCCATTTCTACTTTGGTAGTTATGCTTCTGTCGATATCAACTAGCACATCTTCTCTGCCAGTCATATGGTTACTACAACCACTATCGACATACCATACATCTTCAATAGACTTCTTGTTAACTGCATTATTTACATAGAACATGGTTGGTGTGGGAAGAACATGAGTTGCAAAATTTAGATGTTGAACACCTTGAGCATCTTTCTTATTATTGTTGTACCTTGCAATATGACCAATTTTCCCACAACAATGAAACTTAGGTTTGCCTTTAAGAAAACATTCTCCATAATGGTATTTATCACAGTGCCTACAAGGGTTTCTACCACCTTCTACAACTGCAATTTGCTTCCCAAATTGATAAGCAGGCTTTTGATCCCACTTTTTAAATTTTGTTTTCCAATTTTTCTGGTATCGATTGCCTTGATTTCCAGAAGAATTGACAGGTTTGAGATTCACACTTAGACTTGCAAATGCTCTCTCAGTCTTGTTCTCATTATGTCTCTCCAATCTCTGTGCAAAACGTTTCAACGAGGCAACTACATTTTGAACCTCAATCACATCTATATCCCTTGAGTGTTCAACACATAGCATATAGGATCATAAGCAGAGGGTAAACTAATCAACATTTTCTGCACAATCCTCTCTATAGACAATTCCTCTCCATAACTTCTCATTTGATTTATCAGACCAAACAATTATGTAAGATAAACAGATAGGGACTCATCATCTCTCATCTTGGTATATTCACATGCTCTACGAAGACCTTGTAATTTAACACTTCTAACCTGTTTGTCGCCATGAAATTCTTTCATCAAGATATCTCAAGCTCCCTTAAAGGTTTCCTTGTGAGAGATCCGAGGGAAGATCTCATCGAAAACTACTCCCTGAATCAGCCCCAACGCCTTAGCATCTTTCATGAGCTTCTCCGTGAGAGTTGCAGTATCACTCGATTCCTCATTCTCCTTCTTCTTTGCATCAGATTCATCAGCTCCCTTCGAATCTGAGCACTCTACTCTTTTTTCAACAAACTCCCATAATCCATGAGACTTGAAAATAGTCTTCATCCTTATGCTCCATAACTTATAATTCTCACCGGTGAAGATCAGTGCTCTCAGCTCACCACCACCAGATCCTGCCATGTTAGACACAGATCTCGCAACCAATTTCTTCAAATTTTAAATTGTTCCTTCATAGATTCAATCGCCCAGTGTTAAGCGACCAAACCTGGCTCCGAGGCCATGTTAGAATCTCAGTGACTATGATCTCTGTGGTAAGGAATGAATCGAAAATGGTGGTGATGATTTCTGGAAAAATCTCAGAGAGGTGCAAAGAGAAGGTTCTCACAGAAAGTTGTTTTCATTCATTCATTCACACCTCACACAAAACGTGCAAGAGGTATATTACCGTTAGAGAGAGAGAGATTCTCTCTCTATGATACAAAACTCAAACCAACCATTCATGCAATCTACCATATAAGATAGTTACATGTGTCAACACAAATCACTAACTCTAAGATTACATCTTAGCTGTCCAATTGGAATGTAATCCAATGGCTCACATTTAAATCTGTAAATTGAAACTAAATACAAATTTATTCAGCTACAAACACTTATATTTCAACAGTCTGACTGCCATGCAAAAGTGAGGAAGAGGAATGATAATGATACAATCGTGAGAGCAAATTCAACAGTGTTATGATCGTCGAATGAGATGCCACATGATACTTAATTTGGTGAGTATCCTGGAGAGGGTTCTATGGTTTCAGCGACTGCTGTTTGTGCCAATCATGGCTGATGGCATTCCTTGATGTGGTTACTCCTAATAATGCGATGGATCTACGTTTCATGGATTTAGTTGTGGAATTCGATTCTCCGACACGTTTGTTCGATTTTCTTAGGATTATGTTTAAATGGCGAACGCACTGGTATTGGAAAAAACTTTATCTGCCCAAGGCAATTCTCAGTCAGCAACTCCTCACTTGGATTGCTGAAAGGTACGGCCAATTACTTTTTCCTTTCTTCTTTTACAATTATGAAAATCCTTTTCATTTTTCGAACTTGGGTTGTGTTATTGTTTGCCGAACGACATGCTGTTTGCTAATTTGACGACGTTGCAGAGCACGGTTACTGGAATACTTGAATGTACCCAAAGAGTTCAGGTATAGTGCTGAGGGTCCTCCTGATCTTTGTATCACAGGGGCGATACCTTATTGTAAGAATTTGAGAGCAGTACGTGTCGATCCCATCTGTCTAGAGGATCTCTCAATGCATTGCTAATTCATAAATGAACTCGGCCTATATCAAATGATGGACGACGTAGCAGCGTCATATATGGCTGAAAGCTTTCCGCATTTAAAGCGTCTACTGATTCCGTCAATCTTCCTGTCGTACGGTGCTTGGAAACTATACTGAATAGCCACAAGAATCTTGAGCTACTTGATACACGACGCAGCTGCTGTAGACGAAGAAATTTTATCTGAAGAATGTTGCGTGGGGACGAACAAGTGATCGATGAAAAGGCTGCTGGTGTGGAGCTGCATCACCAGCGTGCAAGGAAACTCTGCGAGCAATGTTCTCCCCTATACAACAACTGATTTTCTTTTTCTTTTGTTGGCTGCGCCATGGGGTAATTTGGACAGCTAGTTCTTTTGTGGTTTACAATTACATGGCATTTGAAAAGTGGATCGTTTTGCTTTCATCATAAAGAAATCATTTTATTTTTGAAACAAATGAAAGTAAAGAATTCATTCATGCTCTCATATCGTTTATGTTGAGTAAGCGGTTCAAATTTTCTTTCCAGTAGTTTAGACAAATGTCTGTAGCTAGAATATTGTAACAACTTCCCTTTTTTTCAAACATTCATAGCCTAACCCAAAAACCAACCCTCAAGGCCACTTGAGATTTTGGACCAATGTATACCTGTTTGAAGAAGATCAATTGAAACATAGACAGTTTTGTAATCTCTGATTTAGAATCTCGACGAAAGAACCAGATTGTTGGGTGCCAGTTCCCACGGAGTCACTGAATCCTTAACCGAATAAATCAACAAAGACGCATATATAGAGTTCTTCAAAAAAAAAAAAAAAAAAAATAGAGGAAGCCTAGAGTCAAAATTGGCCGAAAATGGGCCCGTCTGAAGTTCTTTTCTAAAATAAGCACATACATCAAAAGTATTTCTAATTGAATTCGTTTGTAGAAGACGCACCTTGAAGTTAATAACGAATATAACAAAGTGCTTACTGAAATCGTTTCTATTTAAAACCACTTCCGGACAGCCCAAAAAACGCATTGGTGCATTTGCTAACGTAACCTCAGGCTAGTGCTGAAATGATTCAGTTCACCAACAAAATGAAGATTATTATGCTGAATTTAAATTAGCATGCGTCCTATAATGTAAAAATCCCAACAAAAACAAAAACCAAACCAATAAATTAGAGGTGAAATTAAAGACGAAGTTAAGCATGAGTAGCATATATAGCATAATAAGATGTGCTTGAAAAATTGTAATTATTGAGTAGTAATTAGAGCTGCCTTCTGCTCGTGAAAAATAATATCGAAAATCCCGAACCGAACTGAAAACTTCCTGAACCAAAAGTCCTAAACTGTTCGGTACCCGAATAGTTCGGTAGGGGATTTGGGATCCCATATGCATTCGTTTGGCAATCCCAAATCGAACCGAAGCATATATTTAATTTTAAATTAGGTTTAGAAATTACGTGGACCGTTGAATTTCGTAGAGATTTAATCTTAACCGTTCATTCATTACCCTTACTCTCTTGATCTCACCCGAGTCACCTCACTCTCACTGTCTCACGTTGCCTCTCTCTCTTGTCTCGACTCGTTCTCTCCTTCATGTTTAATTAGTTCCGCATACCCTTTACTTTTTTAAGCTTTGTTTGTATAAATTTAATTGATTTTTGTGTTTCATGCTTTAATTTTGTATTTTGCTCAAATGGTTATTGTTGTATATCTTCATTTTTTAAGCTTTTTTAATTTTCTTGAACCATACCTAAAATTTTTGGGAATACCAAAATTTTGATTCGATTTCGATTTTTGAAATTCCGTCCCGAAAGGAATTGGTTCAGGATTCCGACCCGAACCACCCCTAATGGTCTTGTGTGTCACTTTTCCATATGTGGGTTGTTTTATATAGAGTTTTTGGTTGAAATAATCAACTTCTGACATTCAGTTGCTAAAATAATTTACTTTGAGTATTTTGTCGTTATATCATAGTTGTGTCCTTTGATGTTGTGGATATGTTGTAAATATATATATATATATATATATATATATATATATATATATATAAAGTGACCAAATATTAAAAGTGAATCATTTTAACTAATTGACTTTTATATTATCAAAGTGATTTTTTGATTCTGAAATAGTGTTTTAATGTTTTATAGAGAAATACATTAATCGTAAGTTCTTTTTCATAAAATACTTTCAAGATTTTTCAAGAAGGAAAGAATTTGAATTTTTGATAAAATTCTGGAAGTGCTCACCAACACCATTATTCCAAACCATAATTCTTCACATTCTCAAACGAATTGCAAAGCAAGTTGTAAGCTAACCAAGAAAAGCAACTTGCACTTTATTTTGTTGTAGGGAAAATAAGATGTATTCCACAACGTAAAAAACAATAAAAAGAAAAAGAAAAATTATAGATTGATAAGTCGAGTAGATAAATTCATAACTGAAACGCACATGACAATAACAAGACCACAATTTCAGCTAGAAGCGGATTTGTTCCAAGTTTCCCCTCTTAATCAAGTTTCCCGCTCCTCTTAATTAAGTTTAAATATTTTTCAGTATAACGAAAACACAATTCAGTACACCATCACATGCCATGATACAAGTTAAAAGATGTGTATTTTCTACGACTAATATAATGACATGTAATATAATAACTTGCATTTCTAGTATACTGAAAAATTTCTACTACTAACGCCCATTTACATCAAGTTACATTTCGAAATATTACATTGCTAAAATGGTAATGAGGACATACAGGACTTGGGCATCACGCAACCCCTACCCTCCATTACAAACCAAACCCATGTGGGTCCCAGCAACAATACTGTACTACAGTTTTCTCTAATTTTCTCCATATCTCCGCCTTCACTTTTCTGATTGCAAAGAAACGCGGCGGTGCATTCTGGGTTTTATGTTTGTGGTTCACCCCTCTCTCTGTCCAGATTGCAAAGAAAGTCGAGACATTCTAGGTTTAGGTTTGTTGGTTTCTTTCTCTCCACCTTCACCTCTCTCTCCTTATCAGATTGCAAACAAAGTCTTGCCATTTACATGCATAGTTAGTTATGCTCCTAGAGAATAAGAGGTGTAATTAATTTTGCTTAGCTCTAACTGAATCTAAAAATTGCTTTGTATACAGAGAGTGCAGTGCTTGGTTTCTTTAAAACATTTCTGCAGAAAAGATAATAGAAAAAGGCCATTTCATTTGAACTGCATTTTCTTCCATCTTTTCTTGTGTTCCTTTTATGACTCAGTTCTTGATAGTGTTTATAAGAAATAAAGGGTTTGTTGATTAGTTATGTATGTCAGAATACACATTTTTCACATTCTCTAGCAACTCTTTGTATTACTTTCTTTTTTGCCATTTTTTCATCTGTGAATTTTTAATTTTTTTTATCACCTATACTAATATTTTTACCAAGCCTAAGTTCAGGCATATATAACTAATCAACAAACCCTTACTTTCTTAAAATACGGTGACTTGTAATAGAACTTATGCTTGGTAGAAATATTAGTACAGGTGATTAAAAAATTAAAAATTCACAAATGAAAAAATGGCTAAAAAGAAAGTAATACAAAGAGTTGCTCGAGAATGTGAAAAATGTGTATTCTGACATTCATAACTAATCAACAAACCCTTTCTTTCTTATAACCAGTGTCAAGAACTGAGACATAAAAGGAACACAAGAAAAGATGGACAAAAACGTAGTTCAAGTGAAAGGGCATTTTTCTGTTATCTTTTATACATAAATGTTTTAATGAAACCAAGCACTGCACTGTGACATCTCACATCGCCCAGGGGAGTGATCCTTATATGTATATTCTCATCCCTACCTAGCACGAGGCCTTTTGGGAGCTCACTGGCTTCGGGTTTCGTAGGAATTCGGAAGTTAAGCGAGAAGGGGGCTAGAGCAATCCCATGATGGGTGACCCACTAGGAAGTTGCTCGTGAGTTCCCAAAAACAAAACCGTGAGGGAATGGTAAGCCCAAAGCGGACAATATCGTGCTACGGTGGTGGAGCGGGCCCGGGAAGTGATCCGCCCCGGGCCGGGATGTGACAATTTGGTATCAGAGCCAATCCCTGGCCGGAAATGTGCCGACGAGGACGTCGGGCCTCTAAGGGGGTGGATTGTGACATCCCACATCGCCCAGGGGAGTGATCCTTATATGTATATTCCCATCCCTACCTAGCACGAGGCCTTTTGGGAGCTCACTGGCTTCGAGTTTCGTAGGAACTCCGAAGTTAAGCGAGAAGGGGGCTAGAGCAATCCCATGATGGGTGACCCACTGGGAAGTTGCTCGTGAGTTCCCAAAAACAAAACTGTGAGGGAATGGTAAGCCCAAAGCGGACAATATCGTGCTACGGTGGTGAAGCGGGCCCGGGAAGTGATCCGCCCCGGGCCAGGATGTGACAGCACTTTATATACAAAACAATTTTTAGATTCAGTTAGAGCTAAGAAAAATTAATTACGCCTCTTATTCTCTAGCAACATAACTAACTATGCATGTAAATGGCAAGACTTTATTTGCAATATGATAAACAGGGAGAGAGAGGTGAAGGTGGAGAGAAAGAAACCAACAAACCTAAACCCAGAATGCCTCGACTTTCTTATCTGGACAGAGAGAAGGGTGAACCACAAACCTAAAACCCATAATGCACTGCCGCATTTCTTTGCAATCAGAAAAGTGAAGATGGAGGTATGGAGAAAATAAGAGAAAATAAGAGAAATTTGTAGTACAGTATAGTTACTGGAACCCACATGGGTTTTGTCTGTACTTAAGGGCGAGGTTACGTGATGCCCAAGTCTTGTAAGTCCTCATTACCTTTATAGCAATGTAAAAGCAACTTCACCCCTAAAAACCTTTCTAGTCAATAGTCAATTCAATCCACCCAAATAAATAGTAATTTACTGCAATGAATAGTAACTATCCAAGTGCATCTCCACTTCTAAACTGAATTACCTAGTCAATTCGTATTAAAATATTTTTTTAAATAATATAAAATAATTTTATTTTTCATTTCGAATAAGATTTTTAACCAATCTTGTCACGCCACGTGTCATTATCCGAAAGTACTATTTTTGTGGATAGATTTCCGATAAGATTTTGAAAATATTTTCAACCAATCACGTAGTGCCACGTGACATTATCCATAACCTCATCCTTTCGTTTTTTTTGTCCATATAAACCCTACATCCATCTTAATTCATACACCAAACTCAAACTAGCTCAGAATCCTAATTCATCCATCCTAATTCATACACTCCGTAACATCTTCGATGAGCGTCCAATTAGCCATTTTTTTGCACACAAAGGTATATGGAAATTTTGGTTGAAAGTGTTGAAAATATTGAAATATGGTGTAGGGTGGAAGATGATGGTTAGGTATTTATAGAAAAAATAAATTTAAGTTTATTTTTTCTGTATTTTTTAACAAGTTTTATTAAGTAAAATAATATGGACCGTTGAATTTCAAAAAGATTGAAATCCAATTGCCCAAAATTGAACACATAACCAACGGTAAGATTTCTGACATTTTCCTATTTTTTTAAATTTTTTTGGCTGAAAAACAAAGACCTTTGATCTAGAAATTGAACGGTCCATATTTTGCCACGTCACTAGCCCTTAGATTTCAAATTCAAATTTTTTTTTACTATTAGAAATCCAACAGTCTAGAAAACTAGTTGTTGGAAATCCAACGGTCATCGTTGCACCATGTGGCCCAAGTCCCACATCCCAGTTAATGCGCTTGTAGTGCAGGCCACCACCTTTGTGCGCTGTCACAAACATGCGCCGGTAAAAAAATATATATATATTCACATGGCTGACATTATGCTAACATCAGCTTGACGTCATGTAAGCTGGTTTCTTGCTCAGTCTATTTTGTGCTGGGCTCAAAGCTGGCCTCCACTTTGGGCCAGCTAATTGGATGGGATGGAGTGGATTTTGGTGGTTGGGGGGGGGGGGGGGGTTGTTGGGGTGGTGGGGGAGCGTGTGGGAGCTAGGGGGGAAATTGGGCTATAGCCCAGCTCATTTGTTAAGGATGGACTTGCTCTAATATTGCAGCTACCATCTAGGGATAAAACCTAAGGCTCAAGCGAGACTAAACTGTCAAATTTCCTATGACTTCCAATTTTGCTTCAAACTTCTTTTATAGATAAAATTACAACTTTTGTCACGACTCACATGCATATTACAATATCACTCTTATATATTTTACTTTTTATTAAATTATTTTAGATTCAAATACCATATAGTAATTAGCATTTTTTCGGTTGATAAAAAGAGTTTTCTTAACAATACCACTAACAAAATACACATGATCTATGAGTGGAAATGAGAGAACGTAAAATGTATTTATAAAAACTAGCCTTCATACACGCGTTCACGCGCGTGCAGAAGGCATTTTTTGAATAACAAAGTACTACGTGTGATTTACACGTTTTAAATGTATTTATATGCGTAAATTGACAAAGGAAAAGTCAAATATTTGAAGTAAATGAATACTCTTAGATTATGCTAATAAAATGCCTCATAAACCAATTAAAACATTTGAATCCACATAATAAAATCAGTCTCTATAAAATTTACATTAAGAATAGAGAAAATAATATTTAATAAACAACTGATTGAATCACATTATTGCTAGCCCATTGTGAAGCTAAGCTCACCCCCTCCCCATTAGTGTAGATAATATCGTTTGTTAAAAAAAAAAAAAAAATCATTTGACAACTAATTTAATCACATTATTATCCACGTGCGAAAAACTTTTTTTATAACCGGCATTACACGCTTCTTAAGATGTTTTGAATGTGTTTAAAAATAGAGAATATAATATTTAATAAATAGCTGATTGAATCACATTATTGCTAGCTTATTATAAGGTACTAATTTAAAAATAAATAAAAAACTGTACAAAATAAAAAATTATTAAAAATGCTATTAAAATGATAAAAATACCCCTGCATTATTTGATGTATTACATTGGGTTGCTTTTGAAGTTTTTTGTTTGAGAGGCATTTTTGTCCAAATATTTTTGTTGAAACTTGTGACACCAAAAACTATTCACTTTTGGGTTCTCTTTATATATAGAAGATGATATAATCACAAACATTTAAAAATATATATAAGGGTATGCTTGTCTTTTCAGCCTAGTTTACAGACAAGAACTAAGATTATTTTTTAAACAATATTTTTGTTCACTACTCTCAAATAATAGTGATGTACAGCCACCATATTTAGTATTGTTGGATGAGTAGTGAATAAAAATAAATCTCAATTTTTTTTTTTGAACAAATGATATTATTTACACTAAGTAGAGGCGGTGAGCTAAACCTCACAATGGGCTAGGAATAAAGTGGTTAAAATTCATCTTTGACGAAAATCGAACCTAAGACCTCTCACTTATAAGTGAAGAGATAACAAATTTCAAAATTTAAGCTCACCCATCTAGTAACAATAAATAGAAAGATGAACATTACCAAATGGTGCAGTGAGCAAAATGCAACCCCTTTTTTAGTCAATTTTTCCTATTGTCTGTTTTTTGACATTCTATACAAATACAATCAATTTTCCATACCCTACCGTTTGTGCCCCTGCCTTTCTTTTTCCATTTTTTTTTATAAAAAAAAATAAAATTTACCTACTATTTGTGCCCCTGCCTTTCTTTTTTTTTATTTTATTATTATAAAAAAATTGTTTGACTTTTTTATTTTTTTAATTATTTTAAAGAGTGAAATGATCAATTTACACTCATATGGGTGCACGAGCATCTCGGGGTAGGGTTATGTGCAGTTAAGAAGAGAGACGTGGGTTAGAGATAGACGTGGGATGGAAATGTTTTGATGATATATGGGTGAGAAGAGAAATGAAAATTTGGTGTTGAAATAGTAAATGGCAAAGTGTGCTTTTGTGAGAGGTGTGTGATATTCATATACTATTTTTTATTTTTTAGACCATCTCCAACCGAAGCATTCAGAGGGCTAAATCATAAAAAATAATCAGAAAGCCATCGCCAACCGAATGCTAGGTCAAATGGTTCGTGAGCCCCATGGAATCTGAAAGGGCCAAAGGGTTGGCTGCATGGCTAGCCAGAAATTCAAAAAATCCTGTCAGATATAACTGACAGGAATGTTTAAACAAAAATTTAAATCCAACGGCTAGTTGACTAGCAATTTTGTTTTTTTTGGGCCAATTTTTTTTTCTATAAATACCTAAACCATTCATTAAATTTAAGTTCTAATTTTTTTGGTTTTTTGGGCAGTTACCGTTGTTTTTAAATTTAAGTTGTTACAGTTTGTAAATTTAAATAATAAATTATGTTTGGCCCTATGGCATTGTACTGTTCATTAAAATATTAATATCTTAGAAGGTCAAATGGCTAAAATGAGCCCTCGGTTGGAGATGGCCGTAGGCCATCTTCAACCAAAGGGTCCAAAGGGTTAGAGGGCTGAAAATAGTCCGAAAACAATCTCCAACCGAGGGCCAGGCCAAAGCGATTGTGGGCTCCATTGGACAAAAAAGGGCCAAATGGCCAACCGGACAGCTCAAACCAGCCAACCAGCCGGCCTCGGACCGGGCTAAAATTCAAATTGCAACAGCTAGCTGCTGACATCAACTAGCCGTTATTTATTTATTTTTATTTTTATAGTTTTTTTTTAATTTGTTTTAAAAATTGTACAAATTCTTTTTTTTTTTTTCCTATAACTTCGTAAACCATTAAACATTTCATAACATTAAGTAACATGAAAAAACATTAAACAATATTAAACAAGATTAAATAACATTAAACAACATAAAAATAAAACATTTAACAACATGAAACATAAACAACATTTTTAAAAACGTTTAACAACATAAATTATGTTTGAATTTAAGTTGTAGTTTTTAAATAATAAATTATGTTTGGCCTTATGACCATTTAGCTCTTGGTTGAAGATGATTTTTGTGATAGGGCTAAAACGAGCCCTATGACCCTTTGGCCCTCGATTGGAGATGGTAAGGCCATCTCCAACCGAAAGGTCCAGAGGGCCGAAAATAGCCCAAAAACAGTCTCCAACAGAGGGCTAGGGCAAAGGGCTGACCACATATAGCCAGCCTCGGGCTGGTTGGAATTTTTTTTTAAAAGACTGTTGGTTTTGCTGTCGGTTATAACCAACATAAATAAAAGAAATAGTGTCAGTTATAATCGACACAAATAGCATGGAAAATTTTGAATATAACGCCTAACTGACGTCAGCTAGCCGTAATTTTTGAATTTTTTTGTTTTTTTTACAGTTTTATTTATTTATTTTTATTTACAAATTTTTTTTCCTATAACTTCTATTTTTTTTTCTATAACTTCTATTTTACAATTTTTTTTTCATATTTTTTTTAAATTCTATTTTTTTCCTATAACTTCTATTTTAAAAAATTTGTTTCATATTTTTTTTAAAGTCCATTTTTTGCTATAACTTTTATTTTACAAAATTTGTTTCATATTTTTTTTCCTATAACTTCTATTTTACAAAATTTGTTTCCTTTTTTTTTTTTTTTTTTTTTTTTTTAAATCCATTTGTTCCTATAACTTCTATTTCACAAAATTTGTTTCATATATTTTTTTAAAATTCTATTTTTTTCTTATAACTTCTATTTTACAAAATTTGTTTCATATATTTTTTTTAAATTCTATTTTTTTCTTATAACTTCTATTTTACAAAATTTGTTTCATATTTTTTTTAAATTCCATTTTTTCCTATGACTTCCTAAGCCTTTATACAACATTAAATTAAATTAAGCAGCATGTAACAACATTAAACAATATGAAACAACATTAAATAACATTAACCAATATAAAAATTATACAACATAAAAAAAAACATTTAACAACATGAAACTTAAACAACGTTTTTAAAAACATTTAACAACATAAAACTTGAACGCCTACTATATGCTTCTTTTGGGCCAAAGATGTGCAACAAGATCTTGTTATAGGTACTTGTTTGTGGCACAAGAACGTATTATTCTATAGATTCTCATGTACTCATTTATAAAGATACTACCAGTTCTTGGATTGAAAGGCAAATTAGGCCCATCATATATTTTTGCATAAGCCATTCTTGACCTATTTGGATCTTCTTGGTCGTTATCGGACTCTCCATCAATATACCCATGTAACATCCCACATCATCCAAGGGAGTGGATCCTGTAAGTCTTATATGTATATTCTCATCTCTACCTAGCATGAGACCTTTTGGGAGCTCACTGGCTTCGGAGTTAAGCGAGTAGCGCGCGAGAGCAGTCTCATGATGGATGACCCATTAGGAAGTTCTCGTGTGAGTTCCCAGAAACAAAATTGTGAGAGTGTAGTAGGGGCCCAAAGCCGACAATATCATGCTACGGTGGAGTCGAGCCCGGGATGTGACACTCATCTCGTTCATCATCCACTATCAGATTGTGTAATATGATGTAAAACATCATGATGAATTCCAAATTTTCTCGACTCCACCCTTTTGCCGGTTCACTGATGATATTCTACCATGCTTGTAGAATACCAAAAGCTTTCTCAACATCTTTCTAGTATGCCTCTTGGTGTAAGGTAAACAACTTTTTCGCGTCATTCCTAGGGTTTTGAATTGCTTGGACAAGTGTCGCTCACTTTGGGTAGATGTCATTTGCCAAGTAATACCCCATATTGTATTGACGGTTGTTGATGTAGTAGTCAAGTTGAGGTGTTTCACCTTCCATCAGGCGATTAAAAAGGGGTGAACGTCCAAGAACTGTAATGTCATTTTGGGATCTATCCAAAGAAAGCATGCCAAATCCATGTGTCATATGAGGCAACCGCCTCTAACATAACAGTTGGCTTCTCGACCTTCCGCTAAAGCCTCCTTGCCATCCGGTGGGATAGTTCTTCCAATCCCAATGCATGCAATCTAATGACCCTATCATGCCCGGAAACACACGGTCTTCAGCTTTGCAAATGAGCCGATTCAGATCTTCTTGATTTGGCTCGCGGAGGTACTTGTCTTTATAAACCTGAACAATTGTGTCACAGAATTGTTCAAGATTATCAAGGCATGTAAACTCAGACATACGATAGATTTGGCCCTCGGTTGGAGATGGTAAGGCCATCTCCAACCGAAGGGTCTAAAGGGTCGAAAATAGTCCGAAAACCGTCTCCAACCGAGGGTTAGGCCAGAAGGCTCGTGGGCCCCATGTAATCTGAAAGGGCCAAAGGGCCAACCGGCTAGCATAATCCAACCAGCCCTGGGCTGGGCCAGAAATTCTAGCTTTTATGTCGAATATAACCGACAGGAATACATTTAACCAACAGGAATTCTAAGCCAAATTTCAAATACAACGGCTAGCTGATGTCAGCTAGCCGTTTTTTTTATTTTTTATTTTTTTAGCAAGCCGTTATTTATTTATTTATTTTTTTTACAGTTTTATTTATTTATTTTTTTACAGAATTTTTTTCCTATAACTTCTATTTTACAAAATTTGTTTTATATTTTTTTTCCTATAACTTCTATTTTACAAAATTTGTTTCATATATTTTTTAAATTATATATATTTTTTTCCTATAACTTCCTAAGCCATTATACAACATGAAATTAAATTAAGTAATATGAAACAACTTTAAATAACATTAACCAACATAAAAATTATACAACATAAAAAATAAAAATAAAACATTTAACAACATGAAACTTAAACAACATTTTTATTTAACAACATAAAGCTTAAACGCTTACTCCATGCTATTTTTGGCTCAAAGATGTGCAACAAGATCCTATTGTAGGTACTTGTTTGTGGCATGGGAACGTATCATTCTATAGTGTCTCATGTACTCATTTATAGAGATACTACCAGTTCTTGGATTGCAAGGCAAATTAGGCCCATCATATATTTTTGCATGAGCCCTTCTTGAACTATTTGGATCTTCTTGGTTATCATCGGACTTTCCATCAATATATCCGTCTCGCTCATCCTCCACTATCATATTGTGTAATATGATGCAAGACATCATGATGGAGTTCAAATTTTCTCGACTCCACCATCTTGCCGGTTCGCTGATGATCTTCCACCGTACTTGTAGAATACTGAAAGCTTTTTTTCCGGTATGCCTCTTGGTGTAAGGTAAACAACTTTTCCTCGTCATTCCTAGGGTTTGGAATTGATTGGACAATTGTTGTCCACTTTGGGTAGATGCCATCTACCAAGTAATACCCCATATTGTATTGATGGCCGTTGATGTAGTAATAAAGTTGAGGTGGTTTACCTTCCGTCAGGCGATTGAAGAGGGGTGAACATCCATGAATTGTAATGTCATTTTGGGATCCAAAGACTCCAAAGAAAGCATGCCAGATTCATGTGTCATATGAGGCAACCGCCTCTAACATAACAGTTGGCTTTTTCAACCTTTCGCAGAAGCCTTATTGCCATCTGGTGGGACAGTTCTTCAGGTTTGTAAGAGCGACCAGCAACAGAGCCACCCTATTGAGGTTGTTCCTCAGTTAGCTGACACACCATGAGCGCAGCAATGGCTAATGCTCTGTTTTGTTTGTTGCGCCTTATTTAAACTTCTTCATAAGACTCCTCATCTTCTCGTATCATTTGTGCCCATTTTTCTTCCAATTTGGAATTGGATGAGGACCCCTAGTTGGAATCCGAAAAGGATCCAAAGTTGGAATTCATTACAAATTTGAATTGAAAGAGATTGAATTGAAATAAATTGAATTCAAAGTTATTTGAATTATAGCCTAATATTCACCTTATTTATAGCAAAAAAAAATTCAAATCCAACGGCTAGTTGACATCACTTAGCCGTTGGATTTGAATTTAAGTTGTAGTTTTTAACTAATAAATGATGTTTGGTCCTATGGCCCTTTGGCCCTTGATTTGAGACAATTTTTTATGACAGGGCTAAAACGAGCCCTATGGCCCTCGGTTGGATATGGAGGCAAATATGGCCATGTACTGTTCATTAAAATATTAATATCTTGGAGGGCTGGAGGGCTAAAACGAGACATCTGGCCAGCATTCGGTTGAAGATAGCCTAAGAAATATGGCCCTGCATTGTTCATTAAAATATTAATTTCTTGGAGGTCCAAAGGACTAAAACGAGCCATCTGGCCAGCATTCAGTTGGAGAATACATTATATATCACTTATCAATTTCTATTGTTTGATCTTTTTTGATTTAGTCGATTCAATGACCGTAAACTAAGATAATGTATAGATGGGTGTGAAAAGGTAGTGTACTTAGGCCATCTCCAACCGAATGATCCAGAGGGCCGAAAATAGCTGGAAAACTGTAACATCCCACATTGCCCAGAGGAGTGAATCATGTAAGCCTTATATGTATATTCTCATCTCTACTTAGCAAAAGGCATTTTGGGAGCTTACTAGCTTCGGGTTCCATTGGAACTTCGAAGTTAAGCGAGTAGCGCGCGAGAGCCATCCCATGATAGGTGACCCACTGAGAAGTTCTCATGTAAGTTCCCAAAAACAAAACTGTGAGGGTGTGGTCAGGGCCCAAAGTGGACAATATCGTGCTACTATGGAGCCGAGTCCAAGATGTGACAGAAACCGTCTCCAGTTTAGGGCTAGGCCAGATGGTTTATGGGCCTCACAGAATCTGAAAGAACCAAGGGGCTGGCCAGATATGTAAGCATTCATGTCAGATATAATCGACAACATTGTTATTAATCCTGTCGGTTATATCCGACAGGAATGCTTAAACAAATTTTTGAATCCAGCTGACACCAGTTACCGTTGGATTATTATTATTATTATTATTTGGTTTTTTTTTGCCCTTTTTTTTTTTTAAATTCTTAAAAATTCTAATTTTTTTTTTCCTATAAATACCTAAACCATTCATTCATCATTGACTAAATTCTAATTATGACCCGACATCAGTTGTGTACCTCTGACTATACTCCTACGATGGCGGATGATCAAGATGATGTTGATTATGGATATTAAATTTAAGTTGTTGTAGTTTTTAAATTTAAGTTAATGTTGTTTTTAAATTTAATTTGTCGTTTTTAAATTTAAGTTGTAGTTTTTAAATATAAGTTATAGTTTTTAAATTCAAGTTGTTTTTAAATTTAAGTTGTTGTAGTTTTTAAATTTAAATAATAAATTATGTTTGGTCCTTTGGCTGTCGGTTGGAGACGATTTTTTGTGACATGGTTAAAACGAGCTCTACGATCTTTTGACCCTTGGTTGGAGATGAAAGCAAATATAATCTTATATTGTTTATTAAAATATTAATATCTTTAAGGAACATAAGATTAAAATGAACTCTATGTCCTGGAGATCTTACTCCCTTATTTATTCATTCAGACAAGTTTTATTAAAGTAGGTATGATATATGTTCAATCAATTAGTCAACAGACGTCTATACCACCTACTCCATTCATTTTATGTCAAATCAACATATCACTTCACTTTCTCTCTCTCTCTCTCCGAAAAATCTTTAGTAATACTATTAGATGCTACAATGAATGGGCGGCTTAGATTCTGCATGCGTGTGAAATCTAACGGCAGCAGAAATTTGCCACATTGGAAGAGGAAAAGCCGGTGAACGTGTAATAGCAGGTAAAAACATGAGAACAGGCTTTTCTGCTCTTTTAGTTTCCATACACTTCCATTTTTTTTATATTTGTGCGGTCACGATTAAATCATATCAATATTTTATATCACTATTATTTTTTATCTTATTATCTCTATAAAAAAATCAATATAAAATATTAACGTAGTTTAACCGTAACCACACAAAATAGAAGAGGATGAGAGTGTATGGAAACTGGGAGGGCAGAGAAGCCGGATCCAAAAACTCTCTCTTTGCTCTTTGTTCCAATTTTAACATAGAGGGCAAACTATTCAGTATTACGGTCTGATAATATTATTCTTCACTTAAAAATGAGAAGTCTTAGGTTTAAATCTCGTAAATGGAAAATTCGATACTAAATTAAATTGCTCTTTATATGACTTTGCTGAAATCTTCCTACTTCTAGTGTCAAAATATCAATGTATTAAAAAATAAAAAGACCATAGAGGACAACCCTAGCTTCTACAAATGTATTTCTTTTACGGTAGAAATTAGATTGGAATTAACATTATGGATAATTTTAAGGAGATCAAAATTTTAAATTAATTTTTGTAAAGTAAATGATGTGGCTATTGATGATTGAATTTTTATTTAAGTATTGATTAACATCTTATTTATTATCGGTGACATTTTATTTAATTTACATGTTTAGTTTAAAAATTTGATCTTCCTAGCATTATTCTAAGATTTTCGTTTTTTGTTAACATTTATCTAGACAAACTGTTTTAATACTTAATGCTCGTTAGTGAGTATCATATATGCTCACGTTTTTATTTGGCTTTATTAAAAATGTTACACGTTTTTATTTTTAAAGTTTAAAAGAAAAATTAATTAATGTCTATTAATTTTTTGAACAGTAAAACATATGTTAAATATTTTTGCTTCAAAATGAAAAATTAAGTATATAGAATGTTTACTAGTGAGTACCTAAATATTATTTCAATTTTAATTAGAAAAAAAAAAAAACCAGTAGTATCTAATCCTATGTATTACTAAGGAAAAAATGTTATTTACACACACCTAATTTTACCTTTTATAAACTTTTGTTTAATTTATTTGATTCCATAGTTAAAAATTAAAAAAAAAAATGTAACAAATAAAATAGTATGTGAAAGGCAATATACCTCTCTCTCTCCTGCCGCAGAAACCCAAACAAACAAAAGAAAGTGAATATACATCATGTGCGTGAGCATGGGCAAACTGACGGGTGACGGGACCTCACTGTCCTCAGAGGTGATAGACCAGACCAGTAGCGGTAGGCCTTTAGGCTAATTTCAATGAATAATTTGGAGCCACCTTCCCACCTCCCCGTCCTCCTTTTCAAAATGTCTCACCTAATCCAGCTAAAATATAAATATTAATAATAAACTCGCCTTTTTTATTTACCTGTGAATAATTAAAAATATAATATGTTAAGATGATTAAATTTTGTAAATTAAATAATATGAAAATTGATGATTAAGTTAATATTTAAGTATTAATAAACATATTTATTTCTATTAATGATAAATCAATTAATTTGTAAATTTTATCTACAAACTTAATTGCATTCATCTAATTGGAAATAGAATTGTAAAAAAGCAATTGTCCATAATATAATGCGAGGAGGGAGGAACCTCGTGAAACAGTGGATTCAGCGTAATGTACGGCTTTGCTCATGCATATTTGTGCTGGTTTTGGCTGTAACGGCTAACAAGAGGAGCACCAAACGACTTCATTGTTTTCTCGGGTTACATGTTTGGGTTGGACGAAACTGATCCATCGAACATTACATATTATGTTCATATGTGGTCAAATCGCTATTTTCATTGCAATTTCTTTTACTCTTTAATATTTTTTCGAGTCTAAGAAGAACAACTGGATCAAGATTTGAATTTATAGTCAAATAAATTATTACTAAGTATTTCGATATTGCCTAAAACTTGGATCTTACTATCTGCCTACAAGTTACAATGTAGATCTAAGAGTTTTACTGTTAGAGTAGTTATGTTTTTATTTAAATATATTTATGTTTTGTTTTTTACCGATATTAAAAGTCAATTAATTTTGGCCTAAGGAGTTATCTCCCCTAAATATGAAACATGCAATCGACCCGTTTTGTTTTCTTTTTCAGTTTGAATTTACTTATGCTTTGATTTTGTCCCGTTGTGGCTTTTATGATTTGTCCGTTTTGATTTGCTACGGTTTTGCAATCCCAATTACCCCCTCAACATCTCTTTATATATATAATATATATAAATACATAAGTGATGCGCATAGTAGAAGTGCAAAAGAAGAAAAAAAAGTTTTACATATATTGATTTAAAAAGCAACATTTCGAAAAGGTGTGAGTTCGAAGGTTCTTCCGGTGTGCAAGGAAGAATCTTATTAGAAGAAGAAGATTATGGGCTGTTTTATCTCGGAGATGACGTGGTGTTTGTGAACTGCTTGCACACTTTGGGCAGAGCCGCGAAACATCTTAAAGAGAGCGACTTATTCCGCGACTCATTCTAATAATCATTTACCACCCAAGGCTTCTACATTTTTCGGGTAACTTCGTTCCTTTCTATTTCAGTTTTCAACATTTACTTTAAAAGCTTTTGATCGAATTAAAAGTTTAACCACTTAATTTTATAGATTTGTCGATGTGAAATTCTTAAATTCTCCGACCATAAGACCTCGTAGGAAATAATATATTGAGGAACTTCACAACCTACATGCTGCCCTAGCAAGAACACAACACCCCCCCCCCCTTCCTTTTTCTCTTTCCCCAAAAAAAAAAACAATGGCAGGAAAAACCCCTCTTTGTGGAGATCTGGTGGATCAAGCAATCACGTCTTCTTATCGTATATCGTTCGATTAGTTTTCGTTAGGTACTATTTATATTCAATTTTAAATTTTAAATTTTAAATGATTTCTGACCTCACAATATACGATAAACGGATATGATTGATTGATTGATCCCTCGGATCTTCGCAAAGAGGATCTGGAAAGGATCCTTTTCCCCTGGAAAGAAGTTTGAGATCATATTTTAATTAGTTATTAAAATTGACGAAACTATAAATTGATGATATGTAACTAAACATCAAGTCTGTTGGAGAGCAATTCAGAAAATAATAAAAACAACAGAAATTGAAATACTAATTCTTTATTAACGAAAAATACTTGCAATACAGAATGAAATAACAAAAATAATTACAAGAATTAAATGATACTAACTTGATTAAATCACAGATAGAGGCTAGCACAAAAGCTATGTCATTCGAATAGTATTTCCGTCCCACTCTTGTGCTTGTGGTTCGATGACGTCTGCCCGATCAGAATACAACTATCTAATCCTACAATCCACATTGGATTATAGAATTTTGGCAAATTGCTTTGTGTGTTTACTCTCTGTAAAATTAATGAACTCTGATTAATTTTAACTTCTTAGGCCCCAAGTGCCCCAACCAAGGCCCTTGTCTTGATTAATTAATATTAATATTAATATAATATCAATATTATAGTATAATCATCAACCTAATCCGCATAATTAATGGCCCAAACCTCAATTCTCATTTCAAATAGTCCAATACCTAATCACTAATAAAGGTCACTAACCCAAAATAAAGACCTATAAAGCAGTTCCAGCGTGGGAACCCCCAGGCAATACACTATGCTATCCACCCAGTGAACAGTAACTGCCCTTAATGAACAGTGATCGCCTTTTGCATCTCCACCGTTACACTTCAATAGCCCTGACAATAGAAAATAAAATATTAGTATTTTTTTTTATTTTATAAAATAATACAAAATAATTTTATTTGTAATTTCGGATAAGATTTTTAATCGTTCTCGTTGCGTCATGTATCATTATCCGAAACGTTATAAAATAATACAAAATAATTTTATTTGTAATTTTGGATAAGATTTTTAATCGTTCTCATTCCGTCACTTGTCATAAAAAAAATTTCGGATTTTTATTCATTTTTTACAATTTTTAAATTTTTTTTATTCAATGAATTAAGCTTTGCCGTTGAATTTAAAAAAAAAAAATTGAATTCCAACACTTCAGATTGTGCCACGTGGCACAACAATAACATTTCTGAATTTTAAAACTATTTTTTTTAAATTTATTTATAAAGGAGAATAATATCAACCGTTGATCTCAGATCCAACGGTTGATATTAAATAAGATTTTTTTGTTTTTTTTACAGCTGCAAATTGAACGATCCACTTTATGTAGCCGTTGAGATCCAACGGACCATGGGAAGCCACATGGCTTCCCAACAGTAGGTGCTAAAATCGTGTCGACGCACCCCCATGCACGGGTGAGGTGCACACGCCTGACAGAAAAAAATAAAAAATTGGGCTAACGCCTGGATGATGTCAGATCCACTTCGAGCTCGTGGGCTGGCAATTCCTCATAGGCCTGGTGCTCGGGCCTCCACTGTCCCTTGGACTCCCCACGCTGGAGCAATCACGCCGGGCTCTCAGGCCCTTTTTCCTGACCTGTCCCCCGATCAAACTCCTACGCTGGAGTTGCTCTTAGGAACTTCTTGAGTTCCCTGACGTGGGACTGAAGGAGGCTCAAAACTCCAACAAAGTCAACTATACAACGCAAACAGGCATGCAACAATGGGATAATCATCAATTTATTTTCTATCTATCCAGAAAGACCTATAGGCTGGTATAGCCGTGCATGGGCGCATGGGATCGGGAAAATTATTACTTCTCAGAAAAATATTGAAAATTTGGCAATGCATACGTGGCAGAGACCTAGAGGGCACGCACACATGTGAAGCAGAAGCAGCAGCTGTCGAGATCTGCAGGCTCTGCAATTAACAAACTAGGGTTGACCAGCTTGGCCAAAGACGACCAAGACATGAAAGTGGAATAAGTAACAACCAATGCATCTAACTTCCAAGGGAGTAATTAATTTTATTTTATCCATATATGGAGTGTGAGTGAAGACAATGTAATTTGGCAACAAAATAAATATGCAGGTACGGAGAAGAAAACGATTTTACCCTCATGCTGTCGTATGCATATCCCCTCGACAGATAAAGAGATCATATATACCAGTCTTTAACTTTATACACAGAAATCGAAAGGTAATTTGGGTACTGTGTTTGTGGCCGTTGATGTTTGTGGATTTATAAAACATCAACAGTCATATATAATGTTATTAGTGTCTATGGATGTAAATTTTAAAATGATATAAACAATTAATAATGTTAATGATACTAAATTTGTCAGCTTCACTAAATTGATAAATGTTGAATTGCTAAATTGCCAATGAGGTCTAGAGAAGGCCGGGATTGTAGTTTTATTTCTAATACAATTTATATTTTTTTTCTCTAAACTAATGTACGGGGAAGAAGATTATTTGATGGACAGAATTTGGTGAGCACGTTAATGTAGTAACTGCTGAGTCTGTTACTCATCCATTTTAATATCTTATGTCACAATATTCCTGCTCATCAGTTGCTCTCCTTCCCATGCAATTGTCTCTAATAAACAAGCTTCATCATATGATGCAATGGAAACCCATGTCTGATTCATATGCTCCTATAATTTTTATTTTAACAAAAAAACAAAAGAGTTTTGAATTTGGACTTTTTTTTCGACATTTAAAAGAAAAGTATCAGTAAATTAAACGTTAAATAGCCGTCGGAATACAAAAACAATAGTTCCCCCTTGCTGTTGTACAAACAAAAATCAATAATTCATTGCTGTATCAAAACAAACTCAGTACTATTCAGATTTCAGGGAATGCAATCACGTTCAGTAAACATCCAGCCGTAGTAAGAAGCGTTGAGGAGGGAAACCCATCTACTTAAATAGCAAAATAATAATTAAACACTCCATAGAGGAAAAACAAGAAAACCCCCCTCCAAAACAAAAAACAAACAAACAAACAAACAAAAACATAATAAAGCTGAGTACTACCTCTTTTTTTCCAATTTTCACTACCTAAAATCAAACTAAAATGCATCAAACTTTTGCAATATGTGAAAAAGGCCCAGCTGTAAATCCCGTATATATTCAAATATATTTCAGCAAAATTTTATTAATATCTGGGCTATTCTATGCTTCAAAACTTTGCCTATTTAGTTATATCATTTACTCTAGAACATACTAAAAAATCTTACAGACAAGAAAACAAATTTAAGGAAAAATAAAAGAGAGAGAGAACTCAGAGCTTTTCAAGAAAGAAATAAAAAAAAAACAAACCCCTTTATCCCCGTGTAGGAGATATTTTTAAATGTACCCAGAAGATGGAACGGTTCATCATGTATTATTATACAAGTAGAGAGAAATTTTTTGTTAAGTGTACCTTCACTTGTGCATATATAAAGATGTCTTTGTTTCAGGATATTTGTACTCTAAACTTGAGAGAGAAATAAAAAATAAGCTTCCGATGTCTACAAATTTTTCATTGTATTCCAAATATAAACATAAGATATTACATTACGTGTTGTAATAAGTGAAAATATATTAGAAAAAATGGACTTTAAAAGGTGCGTATCAATTATGTTTTTTACTTATATTAGAAAATAAAAGACACGTGTCATATATGATGTGATCAGTTAATCACATGCCCTGGACTTTAATTCTGTCCCATAATAATTTAACTTGCATTAATGCAAACTTAATAAAAAGAGCAAAAATATAAATGTTACATTCCCAACACTTCACTTGTTCCCCACGTTTAGCAAAAAAATAATAATCAGTATATGCAGTCAGTGACCAAATACTGGGGGAAAAAAGATTACCAACGACAACAATTATACTACCAGATTTTTAAAAGCTAATGAAATTGGACTCTACTATATACTACTAGTGTAATTAAATTAAATTAACTTACAAAAGGTTTTAATTTAATTAATCTGCTAGGGCATGAAGAGATGGTTGCCACACTTGCAGCGCCAAGCTTCGGGGTAGTACTCGAGAGGTATAGAGACACCTGGTTGGATGGGGACGTGCACTGCCTTACACGGCGAGCACCTCCCGCACTTGGATCTGCAACTCGGTGGTGATGAACCCAGTCTACTCTTCTGGTGGGTCACGACTCGCTCCAGTGCTGGCCCACCTTCACTTTGATGATGAAGCCCACCACCTGAAAAATTCAATTCACCATCACAAGCTCAAGCTCAACAGAACTGAGTCACTACTGAACGAGTCAAAACACAAAAGGAGGTTGGCAATTAGTTGTTTTGGTGGTGTGCTGAGTTGCTTACCGAGTTGGGTTTGACTGGTTACGGCCGATGAGGCTGAGGTGAACAAGAGAAAAGTGAAGGCCGTGATGACAGTTGATAGCCTTATATAATGGTGATTGTGGCGGTGGCGGTGGCGCAGTACCCCCATCGCCTGGGGTGGAGGTCCGCAGGTTAGCAACTGAGCTATCTGGGGGAGGGTTTTATATGATGATGCAAACAAAGAGTGAGTAGGGAGATTGAAAATTCAGGTAGGGAGGGAAGGAGGGGGAGATGCTTTTATTGTTTTTGCAGTTTTTACTTGCGAGCGTGTGGGGAGGGACGGTCTGAGTCAGAAACACGGTCCCCAAAAGATCAAAGAGTGACGGGACCCTTGTAAGGCCCTGCATGATTGTCATGGAGACGATAAGAGTCATAGTTAAAAGTCATATTCACTACAATGCCATTGAGATGGTGGAAGGGTGTGTAGCAATAAAAACTTGAACATAACAGCTTGAGCGAGTGGCTTGATGCATTGCCAAACAGCCCCAAAAAATACGTCTCACAGTATCTGAACGTTATTGGAACTCATCTAGATACAACTACTAACACACAATTCTTCTATTTGTAAGCGTGATATTACATGGTGAAGGATACAAGAAATGGAAGGCTTTTTGATAAAAAAAACCCATGCAAGCTATGAAATAATTTCAGTGTGATTAGTAGTGGTCCAATGCAGAATTGTATGACTTTGCCATTTCTTTTCTGCTTAAATGACCAATCCAAAACTAACTATACATGTGGTACACTATATGGTGGTCTCATACGAGAGAGTACGTTAAAGAATACAAAAGTTTTGACATATGAGAATTGACAAAATTAAATATAATTTATATTGAATTGTTTCACTTTTAACGTCTCCAATGCTTTTGTGGTAAAGTTATTATACTTATTATGTTATACATTTGATAAGATGCAAGTTGAATGACATTATCATTGGTTATGGACAATTGGTCAGTTTACACAAAATTATGAGTCAAAGTCTCGAGCAACAAGCGAGAGTGGCAGAAATGTGATATTTGGAAAAGTACGTGGGTTTTGGGGTAAATGGGTGAGACCACCGGTGTGGAGGAGAGTGGGAGGGGATGCTGTCCTGTACGGGACGAACACGGAACATCTGAGTCAAGGCTGAACCCTAAAGCCCCTCCTATGCACACCACCACCATTATTGCTTTCTCTCTCTCTCTCTCTCTCTCTCCATCTTTCTATTCCAATTCCTAACATGGCAGGGTCCATAGCTACACATTTTTTGTTGACATAGACTTCTTTTTTTAATAAAATGATAATAATACATATTTGGTGTGGTATGGGTAAAAAATGTTATGAATTCTATAATATGATGGATTTTGCTTAAGTTTATAAATAAGTTGAGTTATTTTTTGTAACATCCCACATCGATTAGCTGAGAGGGGGTGATGTGCCTTATATGTACATGCTTGACTTCATATAGCATGAGGCCTTTTGGAAACTCACTAGCTTCGAGTTCCATCGAAACTCTGAAGTTAAGCGAGTTCGGGCCAGAGTAGTCCTAGGATGGGTGACCCACTAGGAAGTTCTCATGTGAGTTCCCAGAAACAAAACCGTGAACGCGTGGCAGGGGCCCAAAGCAGACAATATCGTGTTACGGCGAAGCCGGTCTGGGATGTGACAGAATGGTATTAGAGCCACTCTGCCGTGTAGTCTAAGTGCGCCGACTAAGATGTCGGGCCCCTAAGTGGGGTGGATTGTAACATCCCACATCGACCAATGGAAAGGAAGTGATGGGGTGGATTGTAACATCCCACATCGACCAATGAAAAGGAAGTGATGTTCCTTATATGTACATGCCCACATTCATATAGCACAAGGCCTTTTGGGAACTCACTAACTTCGGGTTCCATCGGAACTCTGAAGTTAAGCGAGTTAGGGCAAGAGCGGTCCTAGGATGGGTGACCCACTGAGAAGTTCTCATGTGAATTCCCAGAAACAAAACCGTGAGGGCGTGACGGGGGCCCAAAACAGACAATATCATGTTACGGTGCAGTCGGGACTGGAATGTGATAGAATTTACTGTAACGTCCCATATCGACCAACAGAGAGAGGGTGATATGCCTTATATGTACATGCCCACCTCCATATAGCACGAGACCTTTTGAGAGCTTACTGACTTCAGATTTCATTGGAACTCCAAAGTTAAGAGAACTCGGGCGAGAGCAATCCCAGGATGGGTGACCTACTAGATAGTTCTCGTGTGAGTTCCCAGAAACAAAACTATGAAGGCGTGGTTGGGGCCCAAAGCAGACAATATCATGCTACAGTGAAGTTGAGACTGAGATGTGACAGAATGGTATCAGAGCCACTCTGTCGTGTGGTGGGAGTGTGTCGATGAGTAGGGGTGGGCATAAAAACCGCCAAACCGCAAAACCGCATCGAACCGTAAGAAAAAAAACCGAAAAAAACCGTGTTGACCGGAAAAGTCAACTTTGAGTGAAAAACCGAACCGAACCGTTCAAACCGGTTCCGGTTCCGATTTCGAATGACCAAGAACCGGCCGAACCGAACCGAACCGTTTTATTAATAATAAATAAATAAATTATATATACACATACATGTCATGGTATAATAGGTTGAAAAATAGGTTGAAAAATTGTGTACAGGAGCTGCTGCTTCTTGCTTGCTCTCTGAAGTCTGAAAACTTGCAATTTGTTTCATCATTTTTTTGTTTGTTGACTGATTGACCAGTGCATATGTATTTTAGTTGTCTCTTTTTGTTGACTTGGTGCCACTACCAAAGACATTTGCATTAAAAAAGATGTGTTGTATGCAACTTTATGTAATCAGTTTTAGAAGATGTATTTGAATGCATAATGATTTGGTGTTCAAATAATTTATTATTAGGAACCGTAAACCGGCAAGAACCGAATCGGAACCGGTGTAGACCGAACCGTAATGTTCTAGTCATAAATTTAAGTGGAACCGCACCAAATCGAACCGTTAATATATTTCGGTTCCGGTTCCAATTTAGGGGTGGAACCGCACCGAACCGCACCGTGCCCACCCCTATCGATGAGGATGTTGAGTCTCTAAGGGAGGTGGATTGTAACATTCCACATCGACCAACGAAGAGGGGGTGATGTGCCTTATATGTACATGCCTACCTCCATATAGCATGAGGCCTTTTAAGAATTCACTGGCTTTGGATTCCATCAGAACTCCGAAGTTAAGTGAGCTCGGACGAGAGCAATCCCAGGATGGGTGACCCACTAGGAAGTTCTCGTGTGAGTTTCCAGAAATAAAACCGTGAGGGTGTGGGCAGAGCCCAAAACGGACAATATCGTGTTACGGCGGAGTCGAGTCTGAGATGTGACATTTTTTATATTGCCAACTAATTTTATGGTGTAATTTTAAATCTCTTCATGGTATCAAAGTATGCTGTCTTTTGTATGAAGCCAAACGGTTACACGCGCTCTTCATCCTCCTGTTGTGTTGTCCACATGTTATGTTAAAAATTCGGCACACATGAAGAAGCATCTTAAGAATGAAGTTCATATTAATGGAAAAAAAAAGACATTGCATGAGCTTATAAATAAGTTGAGTTACTTCTTATATTACTAATTAGTTTTATAGTTAAACTTTAGCTATCTTAATAAGTAAAAAATAAATGGGACATATTATTATTAAAAAAAAATTAAAACTTTACAATAGCTTAAAAATAGAGTAATTTCGAACTCTCATTAGACCAACTCCAATGGTGGGCTAAAAGCCAAATTATCCCCCAAAATTTCCCCTCAACCCCACTCCAACCCAAGGGGAAATTTTGGGCTAAATGCTAAATGCTAAACTAATGCCAAATTTCCCCCAAAATTTAGCTCAGAAATCAGAGTGGACTCCACCCAATATTTATAGGAATTTAAATTTTTTTAGATTAAAATGTTCATAAAATTAATTTACGATAGTCTACATATTTATTTATTTTTTTTAAAATTTAATTTAACAAAAAAAATAGCCTAAGTTCATTCTTTAATAATCCCGAACTAAAATTTTAGGCTAGAATGGTTGGAACAAAAAAACTGTTTCTGAGCTAAAAATTAAAATTTTCATGCTAAAAAATTTAGCTTTTAGTCCGACCATTGAAGATAGTCTTAGAAACTGAACACACTTTCTGTCAAAAAAAGTTGACTGAAAGATGACCTGTTGAATTAAACAAAACCCCACGATCTTTTTGTAAGTGCGCGCCAATGCTCAGCCAGGTGTCTTAGCAGATAGGATAGGAAAGGCCGTAAGGTCGGTGAATCTAGCTCAGTGATTTTATGGGTTCTGGGTTTGGTTGCGTTTAAGGCAAAAAAACTAGCTACATTGGGGAGGGAGGACTCGGAATAATTTGCCGCCTCACTTGTTTTTGTTGGACAAAGCAATTCACCAGGGTTTCTTTGATCAATGTTATGTCACGCACTCACAACGCCACCCATGTGAAAATTTATCAACTTCTCGAGATGAATTTCGATAAGCTTTTTTATCACGGTAAATTTTGAATGAGTTGAAATTAATATGGGATTGTGTGAGATAAAAATATAGGAATTTTTTATGCTTTTGTAGGAGCTGGCTTGCGGATAACATGGTTGAGTACAGCTCAAACACGGAATGCTCTTGAGCCTTGCCATAAGTGTGCGTGAGACTATGATACATGAGGATCTTATGTTTTTGGTTGGAACGTCCGTACGGAAGTTTTCTCCAACTTTGACCAAACACATCGATTTACATCATCACAATTTGTTAAAAAAAAAAAAAAATACCTGTTAATTATAAGGAGTGGAGCAACGTTATTTTGGGAAGAAATATTATATTCACATATTTCAAATTACTTATCTCATATTTTTTTTTTAAATTTTTTAACATTTTCTACGTACAACTAACACTTGATAAAAAAAATTAAAAAAGTATGAAGAAGTAATTTTGAATGTGTAAGTATAATCTCCCTTTAGGGAATTACCTGTTAATATTCACTTTTGGAGGTTACTGCGGACAAAAAGAGGAAAAGAAACTAGGGAGGCCTACAAGTCCTGTTGGGCCCTTGAATTATTATGGGTTGGTGAGGGCCTAGGTTAACGTTTAAACAGTAGTACTAGGAGTATATATAGTCTATCAAATAGTTTTTTTTTTTGGCTTATTATATTAACATTCTACAAATTGTTGAATAAACTTTACAAACTTAATACATCCCATATTTACTTTTTTAATTAAAAATAATCTTAATACACCCCATTTATTTCCCCATAATACCCTCATACCCCACATTCTTAATATACACCTTACATTTTCTATATGCACCCCATTTTTACTTCGGAAGTTTTAACGAAAAGCCTACGGTATTGTTTACTTTAACGAAAAACTATATTTTTATACTAAAAAATCAATCCTAGTACAATTCACTTTACCCTTTATTTTGTCCTTATCATTAAAACTCAAAGTTTTCAAGCCATTTTCATTAGTTTTCCTTATTTTCTATACATCTCACATTTCTCAAATCTTATAAAACTTTTAATTTAGACAAAAAATGCAAACTAAAATTTTGACAAAAAATGCCACCTGGGATTTAAAGCATATGTGAGTTGTTTTCAATTCCACTATTAAAACCCATGTCGTCTGTTTTTAATATTTGGTGGTAATTTTAGGTGTTTAATTCTTCATGTAATCTCTGTGATCCCTAAAAGATGAATAGGAACATAGAATCTTAAATAACGTATCAAAAGCAAGATTAAATAATTATCAATGTTGTCAAAATCACTAAAACAATAAATAATATGAAGTTTTACCTCATGTGAAGCTTCCAAAACATCGATTTCGTGTTTCATTCATCAAAAATAATTTTTCTCAATCAACATGTTTGCAGTTTCATTGGTTAGGGTTTTGTTCAACAATAGAGGGTCGAAGAGGGTTTGATAGTTGAAGAAGATAAATAATACGTTAAAAGTGATTTTGGGTGTATATATAATTTTTTATTTTTTTTAACTTAATAAGGTCAAAAATGTTATTGCATAGTAGGATAAATAAGTTATTTAATATTAAATTTTAATATATGGTGCATTCAACATTTTGTGGGGTGCTAATATAAAAATACCTTTTTTTTTGTTTTTTTTTCCCATACAAAAAGGGATCAGTTAATGATTTAGTCATGGCAATCCACCCTTTCGGGAGCCAGAAAGACTCACAAAGACATTTCAACCTCCTCTTGGCCATCAATTTTGTAACTAAATAACATCATGAATCGAAAACAGGACGTACCGTGTGAAATACAGACTTGAGATTCGTCTCAACAATTGGGCCATTCCGCGGTGGTTAGTCTATCAAATAGTTGGGTGTTGCAGGAAGCAACCCTTCTGATTACACAATGTAGATACTGCACGTACAATATATAAATTGAGAAAGGGACACTTCACTGCGTTGGGATATTTCGAAATAAAAAAAAAAATCGCCATTGATGATTGCTTGCACTTGTGTCTCCTCTCTTATATCGACTATGAGATATATATATCCTCGCTGCATGAGAACTTTTGCAATGCCGTGGTGTGAAGAGTACTGAATTAATGATTCAGGGGTCGTTTGGTGTTGAATTTGAAATGAATTTATATTTTTCAGAATCTTTTTATTTATAAATATTTCAAAAGAAGCCTCTGTAAATTTGTTTTCTTCAGTATGGACGAAATTTGTTACGAATTATTGCTTATATATAATGTATGCATGCAGTTTCTTGATGTCAAATATTTATGATCAGGAGATGAGAGATAATTACAATACTAATTACATCCACCTCTAACCAAAATCAACATAACCTTGCTAATTAACTAACTTCTTCAACACCTAATTAATTCAGCTAATCCTGATTGTTGCCTGTATCTATATAGCTACTGGGTATGCTGCTGTATATATACACACATATATGTTGGTCTCTTGCCCGAGCTGCCCTATTTTTTGTTTCTGCTGCAATGTGTGTGTGTATAGCTGCTTCGACCACACACACACACACACACACTGCGTTTGATGTGTTGCCTTGGTTTTGCTATAGATGTTTCATGTTCGTCCTCAAGGAATATTACATTCAAGAAATGAATTGAGTGGTCTTGAAAAATTGAAAAATCAATCCTCTCTAGTTGCATAAATATTCTGGCAGTGCAGGTGATCAAAACCCTTGAACTAAAGCTTTTGTTTACTGAGATAAATTGGCAATTGGCTTCCTCACCCAAAGTTTAACAATTCCTTACCCACCCACTATAAACGTGTTTAAGGAAATGGTTTTACAGCTTTGTTAATATGTTTCTTAAGCTAAGATGCATGGGACACAGGAGAAAGTTTATTTGAATCACTAGGCATTGACTGTATATTGTACACGAACTGTGGCTTATACTAGATTAAAAAGCTACGTATACACAAGGAATATGATTCTCTCCTCATCCCCTCCTATTTAAACGGTTGTGATTACACCACGTCTGTAGAGCTAAAAATAATCAAGAGGCGACACGTGGATTTTTGGGTAAAAAAGACAAAATTACCCTTGAGGAGCACTGCAATTCCTACTCGCGAGCAGCGGACAAACATCCTACAATCAAGTCAAAAGTGCTCAAAATAAGTAACAAATTTAAAGTTATTTCATCTATCCTCATCCTATATTTTCCACAAGGTAATTATTTCATAACCTTCAAAACATTCCATATAAATTGAGTTAATTGGCTAATTAATGGATTTATTCCTAATTAATCCATTAATTACCAATTAAATCACCCATTTCACACAAAAATACCCCTTAGGGCCAGCCACCTTTTCTCAAGAGGGGGACCGGCCATGCACTATATATTCAACCTCATTTCCTCTAAAAACCTAGGTCTTGACTCTTGCTAAACACTCAAAAATTCCCCAAACATTTTTTTCTCAATATTCTAACTTTGGCATCGGTGGTTCTTCGGCCAAAGCCCCCCTCCCCCATTTATCATGGACGCGTGAGGCTCTTGGCCTTGACCAAATGTGTTATTTGTTTTGTAGGTGCAATTTTGTTCAAGATCAAGAAGGAAGAAATTTGCATCCACAAATTGGTGCTTTCATTGAGAGTTGAGTCCCACACTCGTAGAAAACTCTTGCATCCAAGGTTTTATATTTTCTTGTCCATTTGTAGATTTTTCGTACGTTCTTGTTTTTAGAATTTTTTATTTGCAAACATTCTTTGATAAAACGTAAAAGAGAAGTACAATGGCTAGAAATTTAGAAAATTCAACAAGTGAAAATTTCAATATTCAAGAGATGGGATTGCGGTGATCCACAAGGCTGAATGTGACAATAAGTGGAGCAGTACCACTACCACGAGTTTCCACTGTAGGAACCACCACGATGGCCACCATGGTAGCCACCCGCGGCGAGGTTCATGGTCTCACCACCATGGCCCGAGCTGTGCTAGCCAAGGCTCATGGCACCAAGGCCATGGCCCAAGCCATGTCACTTCAATCCCAACGCATTGTCAAGCCGAGCCTAAGCTTTGCACCCATGTGCGCCACACGTTAAGCAGCCCACTCCCGCCGAGCAGCCCACTCCTATGGCCCAGCCTACTCCCGCCGAGCAGCCCACTCTTATAACCCAACTTGCTCATGTGGCCTTCCAAGTAGCCTAAATCAATCTAAGATTGGTTCTACCATCCCGGCTCTAAATTTTCAGACCAATGATCGAACCGGGAGCATTTTCACCCCATTTTTCTGCGGATTTGACATTTCCCAACTCATATCTGACGCCAGGAGTTAGCCACACTTCCACTGCTCAAGGAGACACATTTCTTCCAAGCTATTCTGACCCAAATGGAGAACAACACTTGTCTCAACAAGTCATAAAGTTGATGAACGCCCTCGCACAATAGAAGGCCTTAGTGAACCAGCTCTTGCAGCGCACCGAAATACAACGTGCCCCAAACAAGGTGTCCCTAAGTAAGACAAGGGCAGACAAAGAACCTCTTCAGTAGCGTCCCGGCAAGCAACCACTCGACCAGCCACGAACCGAGCGTTCAGGCAGTGTACACTCCCGATTGGGCCCCCGAGATAGCTTATAGCTTATACTTTTGTCTTAGTGGGTAGAGGAGCGTGCACTCTCGACTAGGCCCACAGACAATTATACATACACGGTTGGGGTCACACTCCGATAGTCAACATGAGTAACCTTTTAGAGAAGTGTTCATTCGCTATTAAGCTCGCAAGAAGCATCATCCACCTCACATCGGAGTAGGCATCACGACGGACGGAGAGAAGCAGTCACTCAATCCGACTCAAGTTCAGTTGGCAGCTTGCGAAGAACTCGTTCACCTGCTAGGAACGTACCATACATATCGCATTCACAGTATGCGTGAACCAAACAAATGGAAGAGCAGCCTAGACGAGCAAGTCACAGTTGGGGATAGCCGAGAGTTCCGTTACCCTAACAAAGGTAAATTCAGGAAGAAGTAGAGAGACTCTTGACCAAATGATTGCCCAATTTCTAATGCAACGAGGTCATCGACGAAGCACTACAACGAAACATGACCAACATAAACAGGTTACCCTTCATGGACAAGATCGAGCTAGCAGAGCCTCCACGCAAGTTCAGCATGCCACATTTCACATTTTTCAAAGGGGATGAAGACCCATAGAGACACTTAAAGCACTACCAAAGCGCAATGATCTTCTATCAACGACGATCTCATGTGTAAGATATTCGCCACCACTCTACAAAGCCAGGCGTAAGATTGGTTCTACACCTTACCGCCACAATCCATCCGGAGTTTCGACGAACTTTCTTTGGTTTTCACCAAGGAATATTCATCATATCGCTCAATAAAAAAAAAGTTTGACCATTTGTTCAATGTCAAGAAGAACCCAAAGGAGTTGCTATACAATTATATGAAGAAGTTCAAAAAAGATAAGGCAAGGATAGTCGGATGCAACGACTTGATAGCTAGAGCAGCCTTCCAAAAAGGACTTCTAACAGACCACTTGCTATTCGAAAAATTGATCATGACAGAAGATCTAACTCTAGCAAACTCTTTCGTTCTGGTAGGGAAACATGCACTTTGGGACGAGGCTCGCCGATACACATTCAAAGACTTGAAGAAATACCCAACATCATCTCCCTACTATCCAAACTGGAAATAAAAGATGACTTATTCACATGTTTGACGGTATCTGAAGCAGCAATAAGTTCTACCATCATACGAGAAGAGCTGAGGGCCCTTTTACCTATATTCCACAGTTCAAAAGTTTTCATCGATGCTATCAGAAATTCAAAAGCTAACTTTAGCGACAGTTGTTGCAACTCGAAGCTCAAGTTTTATCTTCAAACGCACACAGTCATCTTCTTGACACATTATTCCGCCCAATCCAGACACGCGATGATAAAGGCGTAGACCCTGGCAGATGCAAAGTTTTTTAACGAACACAACAACTCAGCCCAAAAGACATGCCAAGAGAAGACGAACACTAGAATGACACACTCGGAAGCAAGTTTTATCCTCGTTGCCCTAAAAGATTTTACATAGGAGCAACATGTACCGGCATTAAGCACTGCCTTATGTTGCGTTTCACACGGCCCTAGCCGACCTTTGCTCCATAATTTAGCTCTAGAATGATCTAATACAAACAGTTGAGCATCTCCTGCTACTTGTAACATGGCCCCAGCTCCACGACTCCCTACCATGCATTCACAATGCAATAGAGTGGCCCAATGTCGCCCCAAAGGTAGCCAAGCATGCCTTAGCCGCACCTGCTTTACACGATGGAAACTTCTGGAATTTGCATGTCGACAACTCATCCAACTACAAATGTTCGAGATCAGGCGTAGTCCTTGTCATCCTAGACAATTCGATACCTTAACAGGCGATCCCTCTAGGCTTCAAAGTACCCAACAACAAAACAGAGTACAAGACTCTACTAGCAGGCCTCCGAATGACAAAAGACTTGACGGCAAACAATGCTCACGTGGATGCACTAGCCGACCTAGGCTCTACCCTCGACCACCAACTCAAACGCTCTATCCCGGAGGAATATCTAGACAAGCCAAACATAAAGGCGAAGTTGACAGCCGAGGTGTCACAGGTTAATACAACTCCAAACTGGCAAGATTCCATTACAAACTAGGAAGCTCCAAATCAAGACAGCATGCTACTACATGTGGAATGACATTCTTATCCGAAGATTCTACACTGAACCACATCTCCGCTGTCTAACGCATCCCGATGACTTAAACGTTGTAAGTTTAATCCATGAAGGTGTTTATGGAAATCACTCTGGAGGTCGATCCTTAGCATAGAAGGCTCTTAACGCAGGTTGATATTAGCCTACCATGCACCAAGATGCTAAGAAGTTAGTACAAAAGTGCGACTGCTGCCAACGCTACAAGCCGATACCAGCACTACCTGTTAGCGAGCTACACCCACATACGAGTTTTTGGCCGTTTATGCAGTGGGCAATCGACCTGGTAGGACTTATGCCGCCTGTTACTAGGGGCAATGGCATTATGATCGTGGCAACCGACTACTTCACCAATTAGGTAGAAGCAGAGCCCAAGACGACCATGAATCAAACAGAACTAGATTACTTCATATGGAGGAACATCATTTGCCAATTTGGTATCCCTTAGTCCATCATCACCGATAACGGCCCGCCATTCGTGGGCAAAGATATGGCGAAGTTCTTCCAAAAGTATGACATCAAGTAGCACATGTTTATGCCGAGATATCTTCAAGGCAATAGGCAGGCCGAAGCATCCAATAAGATGATTTTGGACTGCCTTAAGAAATCCTTCACCAATAAGAAGGAAAATGGCCAGACGAACTCCCCGGATATCAATAGGTGCGAACCGGTGAGATTCTTTTCTCTTTAGCATTTAGCTCAAAGGCAATCATTCATCCCAATGTCATCAAGCCAAGTATCATTGCTCTATTACCAAGCATTGAGCATAACAGTAAGGAGATGGCCACAAACTTATATATGGTAGAGGAGAAACGCGAGCAGACCATGACTCGCATCGCAACCTACCACCAACAGCTGCTCTCCAGCTACCACAAAAATGCCAAGATCAGGCAGTTCCAGCTCGAAGATCTAGTGCTAAAAAAAGCCTTCATCACTACCCACAAAGAAGGCTCTATAAAGATAGATCTCATCTGGGAAGGTCCGTATAAGATCAGCAGAGTAGACGACAAGAGTAATTACACCCTTACCACCATGAAACGACAAAAAGATCGAAAAGCAGTTGAGCGCCTACAATCTAAGGAAGTACCATGTATGACCTCCCACTACAGCAAAGCCCGAAGACTCAAGCAGCTCGACGAGTACCACATCACAAGCCAATGACTATCCAGTTGTTATGCAGTTCCCACCTTATAGCTAAGTTCTCGTTTGTTTCGCTCGTCTTTCAATGAGGAATTCAAAAGTAATCACAACTTGGCTCGACTGCATGCTTACAATAACTGATCACTCATGCACTTCAAAAGAAGACCGCGCCCTTCTTAAGGAATTATCACAGGAATTGCGCCTCCTAGGGGACCAACTATGCTCTCTAGTGTGAGAAAGTAAATCAATTCCACAACACCCACATGGGTCAGCTCTCCAAGACGGAAGGATAAACTCTACACTCTGAATATCCAGACGTGGATAAGCCTGGCTGCCCTAGTATAACTAGATGTACGATGGCTTGCGCATGGATTCTTAGAAGTAGCCACAATGGTTTTTTTCAAGGCTTAGCTAATTGAAGGATTTTGGGTCTTTTGGCCTAATCCGTGAGGAACCGAGCCCTAGAGTCGAATGGGGCATATTACGTAGTACATCTGATGGATGGCTACCCTGGAACCCTAAAGCTGCTACTGAGTGCACTAAAGTAGCCTACGGTTTCCAGAAGACTGTCTACGGCTTGCCTTTCGAGCAGTAAAGCCACGCTAGACTTATACAACTGCACATTCTTTTGAAAGGTTAAACAAGCTAGCGTGCATATACGAAGCTTTATCCAATACGGACATGCTACGTAGTCAATAAGCTTTACCTCTGCCAAGCGCGGAACAACTTACACCAAGTCCTAAAGTGTTGTGATACTTGTTACACAACCTACGGAATTGGAGAAAGCCAAGGTTAACAGCCTTGTGGTTGCACAGACTTGTCTGTTTTTGTAAGTAAGGCATCCGGCTGCCAACCCTATAGCTAACAATATTGCAAAGTTCTACACCAACATATACGGCTGCATAGGCATGTCTGCTTATAGAAAAGTAGCACGTCTGCCACTGGTCTATAAAGTCTAAAGGTTAAAGCATGAACAAAAGAAGCAAATATGAAGAAAAACGAATGAAACATGTTTATAAACAACTTGCAAAGGCCGAATGAATTCAAGAAAAACAAATGCTACAAGGAAAAACAAAGAAAATCCTCCAAGCTACCTAGAAGACTACACTTCAGCAGCTTGGACATCCCACGACTACTCGGTCACCACACCTTCAGCAGCAGCGACGCTTTTAGCAGAGGCATCATCTAACGCTTCACCCCCGAATGCCCTAGCTTGGGCACGAACTTCTTCAACCATTTCACCAATGGAAGCCTCAAAAGTAAAAGCAAGTAAGTCTTCCAGAGAAATAGAGAAGATTTTGAAACCTCGAGCCTATCATTCTCACCTTTCAGCTGTTCATTCTCCTCGAGCAAACCAACACAGACGCGTTGCAGCTCATCCACTTCATTTTTTAGACTTTCGTTGATCTTCAGTACACCTTGAAGTTCCAACACTTGGGGTTTAAGCCTATCGACGATTCTCTTGAAGTGGAACTTGATTATAAGCAGCAATCAACTTTTCATCCTTTGCACAAGTAACGAAATGTAGCTCAGAAACTGCAAACTCAAGATCTTGAATCTAAGGTATGTAACATCCAATCTCATTCTCTGCACTTTCATACTTAACTTGGATTGCGTCAAGCCTAGTTTTCAAATCAACAATCTCTTAGCAAGCGGTCTCAAGCTGCAGAGAAGTGGGGGTAAAAATATTAGACCCCTTCAAAACAACGAGCTCAGAGTCCAATCTCTTGATCTCCCGGCCGAGGAATAAACTTCAGCTGCCATAGTGTTCACCACCTCATTGGCAGCATTGCTATATATGTATCATACCAAGCAGAACAGTCTTTCTATATTGGGTCGTACATTTCATAAAGGAACTTGGGTAAACAAACCTTTTTAATGTCATCAACAAACTTGGCACAAGCGTCCATGTTTTCAAGCAGATCTGGTTTCAAGAACACACATATTTCAGCAGCTTCCCCAGAAGCAGGCTCAGTGGATTTCTCACAGCTGTCCATACGAGCAGTCTCCTCATTCCCAGCAAGCGAATCAGTCTCAGCAGCAGAGAGAGTGGGCCTTAATGCCATTTTAGTAGCAGAGTCGACCTTATCGCTTTTCATAATAGCAAGCATTTCCAAATGTGAACCGGACTTAGCTCTCAACAGATGTTTTGGCACAAACTTTAGCACCGGGGGCATGATAAGACCTCTACACTAAGCAATACTATCAGCAATCGAATTAGCCATTCTCGACATAGCAGGCACCATAGGCTCAGATCCAGCAGCCTCATTTTTCTTCCCATTGGAAGAAGTTATGTCAATCATAGGCCTTTCGACAGTAAGTAGACCCTCAAGAGCAGTAGAGGAAGTCTTCATTTTTTCTTAACCAGCATCTCTTGAGCAGACGGGGAAGATCTTTTCTTTCCACCTTCATTCACAGTAGGCTCTATGATAACGATCAAATGAGCCAAAGTATCCGCCTTGATCCTCTTTACCTTCTCTCTTAGGAGCAACCCACATTTCTCTCGACGAAGAGAACTAAGCAGCCAACGCTATTCACGGTACTCAATAAGGAAACTCAACCCATACTGGTTTTTTCTTCATTTTTTCTTTCATACCAGTAGGCAAGAGACCTGCATGCCCAACATTCAGTAGCCCATGAGCACTTCGACCTCCTCATCTTTCTTTATCGCCGGCCTGGCCCCCGTCAAGTCCAAGAGCCCAAATAACATAAACCATGCGGCTCGCCTAGCATTATGCCTCAATGCCTCAATCCGTGGCCCCAACCGTGCAAGTTACCCTTGACTCTAGCTAAGTCGAGCAGCCCAAGCAGTGGTTCCTACCACAACACATCCTCGGCCCGTGCTAAGCCTGCTCCTGGCCCATACCAGCCGACCTGCCGCACCACCCCGACGGCTGCCCCATGACAGCACTATCCAAAAAGAAGACAAGGAAAATTAATTTTTTTTACCTCGGTGCAGCGTGGAGAAGGTGAAGAAAGCAACGAAAGACGATCATTTGCATGGGCAAGATGTAGAAGATTGCTAGAGGAGGGGGAACAAATATCCTCTAAGCTTTCTCTCTTGTAAGGTAGAAAAAATCGCTATTCAAAGTTGATTTAATAACCCACTTAAGGTGGATTTAAATAGGCTTTGAGAGAAATTTATTTCCCTTTCCTAGAATGATCTAATTTCATATTAAAGAGAGAATCAACATCAAAATAGGAAACAATCATACGTTTCCTAAAGCAAGAAGATCTCTACACCTGCTGCCCTTTGTTACGAGGAGCCTAATAGGTGTGGGAGTATTTGTGGAGTAAAAAATAATCAAGAGGCAATACGTGGATTTTTGGACAAAAATGACAAAATTACCCTTGAGGAGCACCATAATTCCTACACGTGATCAGTAGACAAATCAGTAGACAAACACCCCACAATCAAGTCAAAAGTGCCCAAAATAGGTAACAAATTGAAAGTTATTTCACTCATCCTCATCCTATATTTTCCACAAGGTAATTATTTTATAACCTTCAAAGCATTCTATATAAATTGAGTTAATTGGCTAATTAATAGATTTATTCCTAATTAATCCATTAATTACCAATTCAATCACAAATTTCACATAAAAATACCCCAAAGGGCCGGCCACATTTTCTCAAGAGGGGGATCGCCCATGCACTATATATTCAACCTTATTTCCTCTAAAAACCTAGTTCTTGACTCTTGCTAAACACTCAAAAATTCCCCAAACATTTTTCTCTCAAAATTCTAACTTTGGCATCAGAGGTTCTTCGGCCAAAGCCCCTCCCCCCATTCATCGTGGGCGCGTGAGGCTCTTGGCCTTGACCAAATGTTTTATTTGTTTTGTAGGTGCAATTTTGTCCAAGATCAAGGAGGAAGAAATTTGCATCCATAACGTTTACATCTTGTTTTGAATTTTTTATATAGAGAATAAGACAAAAAGAAGAGTGTGAGAGGATTAGGTAGAAGGGGATGGTAATAGGAGGGGAGATAATCCCACTCCTATATACAATTACTTTGCAGCAATTTTAAATTCCTTTAAACAGTTCATATTGGAGTAGTTTAGCTTCTTAAAAACTTTGAAAAGGTTTACTTATTACATATTTCAATGTTGAACAGTACTTTACATCCTACACAACAGCTTGTGTGTGGCCCACGCATGGTCATGCCATTACATTTTAGACGCGAGCCAACTTGCTCTACTACTATGAAAGCAATTAAGGTTTCACCTTAAAACCAATTGACAATAGAAAAAGTAACCTAATTCTTTATAACCCTTGCAAAATTTCTTATATTTTAAATGTGAGACAACATTCACATCATTGCACATTCAATTGGTATCAAATCTTTGGTTGCGGTGTTTTGGAAAGAAATAAAAAATCATTCACCTCTATGCTCAATATACTTGAATATCTTTCTTTACCAATCTAATCCTAAAGACCGAGCAAGACGTACAACTACAAATACTCTTATTAAAATAATTGTGTATTATATTACCTGTGTTCATGGCATGGAAATCACCTCTTCTATTTGCCCACAAGTCCTTACAAAAACAAGTTATTGATAAATCACATCCTAGACCTAGAACCTACCTTTTACATTATAAAAGGAGATGGGTAGTAATGATACTATCCTCCCATTTGGGATTGGGAGTAAAACAAAATCCTCATCCCTCACTAATATAATCCTTGAGCCCTTTAACAGGAAAGGTTTTTCAATGTACCGGAAATAAGACCTACATTTAATGTAATAATATAATTACTCCAAAATTTAAAAATATAATTTTAACAAAATTATATTATAACACTTGACGTTATGAGTTGTGTTCCTAACACACTGAAATATTTCTCCTTCTATAGTAGCATTAACCCCAAAACCACCACTTAATCCTTAAATATTTATATTAGGGTTAGGGCTTCCCTCTCTTACGTATTCACATTTAACACTAGCTAGCAACAAAAGAAAAACTCAAGCTGCCCAAATTTTAGGGTTTAGAAAGATTCGTATAATTTCATATTACTAAACGCATTTTCTCTCTAGAAACCTAGATCTATAGCCTCTTCTCCGGCTTCAACTTTCAGCCGCTGCCCCTTGGTCTTGCTCGAGTAGGCAGCAACCTATTACTTCCTCCTATTTCCATTCTCCTTCTTCCCTTATCCTTCCCTCATTCCCTCATTTGCCTTTTTCTTCTTTTTCCTCCCCTCTTACTTCCTTTGCTCCATCCCCTTCCCTGCATCCATATTTTCCTCTCATTTTTCTAGTATTCTTCTTTCGTTTTATTCCTGGTCCTTTTTTAGTTTATCTTAATTTTCGCTGAGTTGGGTCTCAAATATCCCATGAGCTTGTCTCAGATCTGGGCTTCATGCCCCTTATCCGACATCTTTTGCCTACTTTTTCTGCTTTTTGTCTTTTAAGTTTTTGTTCTCCATCCTTTTTAGTTATGATACTCCATCCCCATCCCATCATGTACTTGGATAGGCAAGCTCCGAACAGGAATAGGATACGAAATCTACTTCCCTCTTTCACTTCCCTTCCCCCAACAGGCATGCCTATGCCGAATCCCCATCGAGGTCAAGTGTTGGGTATTTTACATACCCATTAGCCTCATTCTCTACCCCTATGATACTTTGTTTGTATATATTTGCAGGGGTTCATGAAGATGACTTGGATCTGGTGTCTACTTTCTCGGTTTGAAGTTTGGCTTCCTCCGAGGATGTGTCAGTGGCATCAATGTGGTCTTTACTGTTAGAGATTAAGGTTTTTTATTGTCTGTTTTCTGCTGCCTTTGGGTCTAAGCTTGTGTAGGTCTCCCGTTGTATTTTGGATTGTTGCTCTTATTTTGTTTGGGCCTTTGTTTATCTGGTCATTTTTGGGCCTTGTTGTCATGCCCCGATCCCAACATACGACTAAGATTGACATGTGACGTCACCACATTCTTGTTTATCTATCATGTCTCACTTCCAAGATAAATCCAAAACACAATCTATGATTTAACCACGCATTGATTTTCTTTTATTGCATGGCTACATCTAACCTTAACATTAGACTGTTTACGTACCCTAAGAAGGGATCAAGCCATTCGCAGTTCACCATTCACTAAACTCAGACATTTATCCCAATGCGTTTTAACATGAAGACATAGCATTCCTCAATCAATTATTAGGACTTGATAAGTATGAATTACTAGATTCAGAGATACATAACAAACCCATATGACAATCAAGATTTCCATTTCATCTATCTTATAAATCACTATGTTTCAAAATAATACCGCAATTTATAGCATGCAACATCTTAAAGAACAACCAACTTAGCACAATATTATTCTCTAGCCACATTGGTCAACGAATCTGATCATAGTAATAACAATCATATCCAACATCATTCCACAATCACTCAAACGAATCAATCCCAAGAATCAAAGATGCACGATATTAACATTTAACTACGTTAATAAATCAATAAGATCACATATCAATTCACGAAATTTAATAAAGGAATTCTACATAATTCCCTATATGGATTTCAAGTAATAACATGATAAATCTAATTTATAAACACAATGTCTATTATGAGCAATTCTTATTCACTCGAATCTAGAGTCAGACTAACCTTATGGAAATGAGCAAGAGTAGGGATTCTGGACCACTCAACAGAATCCAACTAATCCTTATCACCCCTAGAATGCGTATGGTACCCTATTGCGGATATACCAAACAGAACCATAGGCATAATTTAATCGTGTAGGTAGTGATCACCCATCACGGATATACCAAGCATGATCACAAAATGCGTATGGTCCCTCATTGCGAATAAACCAACCAGAACCATAAACATAGTCTAATCGTGCAGACGGTGATCATCTATCACGGATATACCAAGCATGATCACCCATGAAATACATATGGTCCCTTATTGCGGATATACCAAGCAGGACCATCCATGTACCATTGCTACATGGTGCAGTTAGACCAACACACAACCTCCTTAGCCTTATCTCAACCCTATGATTTACAACATAATCGCCTGCACTATCAATTTCTCATGACCACTAACTAACATGCCACACAAGCATACAAGTTCTTTGGAATACTTCTAATAAGATTCTAGTCTCACATTTTCATAATAGTTACTTTAGATGTCATTCATATTATCAAAAAGATAAATACACATCTATATCACAATAAGGCGTCCTATACATGTAAACTGAGGTATTTATTACTTGAGATAGCTCACTAACCGTTATAGGCTCACTAAGCCCTATTTAGTCTCTGGTAATATTAATTTTAGTATTCAAGAACGATCAAGAACATTTTGATCAAAATCAACCCTAGTAGATCAATCATGAAGATCCACCCACCGGATTTCCAATCCATAAGGTCCTAAGGTCATCAAATATTACGTATAATAACATATTAAAGTTTGGTAAATATCTAACGGTTGGATCGTCTATTGTTATAATGATCAAGTGGCAGCTTCTAACGAAAATATGTTCAAACAACGGGATTTCATCAATCGAATGTCACATATAGATTCGGGGTATCGAATTTAGCCTAGAAAGACAGAGTTGGCCCACAGCCCACGTGTCACTGTATGTGGAAATTTTCGACAAACGGAAACCCAATTTTTCGACTAACTCCAAAAATTACCAAATTTTAAAGAAATGTAGAGCTCATCAAGGGGAATAACTTTCATACCTGGCTCGCAATTCAATTCGCCCAGAAAACACCTGAAATTGGCCTCTATCCTTGAAAATCCCTATAATTGGGTGTTCTCGATTCGACCTCAAAACATACTTCGACACCTCAACAAAGCATGGGTTTTTTTCCTGAGATTGAGAAGAGTATATTAGGGGTGGTGGTCGACAAAGTTGGTTTCAGAAATAGCAGATCGCCGCCAAGGAACCTCAGCTGCACCGACATTGTTCATAGTGAAATACGGCTAAATCATGTTAGTTTTTGGGTGAAATTGAAGGAAGAAGTGATCGACTGGGTTCGAAGTGAGGATTGACATGACATCGGTCCCGTCATCGACGGTGGCTGAAATAGGGAGATATGGTTGGGTTGGGTCGGCGGGTCGAAGAAAGGGTTTGATTCCCTCATTTCCCTTCTTTCCTCCCTCCTGATTGGTCACCCTCCCTCATTTTCTCTCTCTCATCTCTCTCTTTTCCCCTGTCTCCTGCTGCCATCTGGCAACTTCTATTATTTATTTATTATTTTTTATTTTGACAACTAAAACGTCTCTAATTTCTTCGTTTCAATACCATTTCACGAACGGTTTTCGCCTACATGCTTGTAGGATCGAGCTCTATCCAATTATACTTAGTGTGGCCCTGTAAAGTCCACAAATTTTTAATAATTATTAACCAAAATTTAAACTTTGTAATTAGTTTAATTAAAATCTAAATTTAATATAAATTCCTGAAAATAATATAAAATCTCGTTAATACAAATACGTAGTTTACAATAGTAAAATCTCGTTACACTTGTTTACTAGTTTTTATCATAATGAAAGTTGATTATTACTTTTTGAACAAACGATATTATCTACCGTAAGGGGGTGGGAGAGTGAGCTAAGCCTCACAATGAGCTAGCAATAATGTGGTTCAAATTTGCCTTTGGCAAGAATAAAAAACCTCTTACTTATTAGTAAAGAGAAATATCACTAGACCGTAATACTAAATAACATAATGAAAAATGATTTTGTGATAAAAAAATCCTTAAATATTTAATAATAATTAAATAAAAATCAAAGGGTTTGGTCAAGAATCATTCGGACAAAGAATTACGTGGCAGTCTAGGGTGAAACGCAGCTTCCGAAAATCCCCTTCCCCCACAAAAGCACTTAACTCGTCACCACACGACTTATGACTTGTATGAGACGCCGCGCCTACTGCTCACTCCCCACTCTCACACTTTGCCCTTTGCCCTTTTGCCCCCTAATTCGCCCTCCCAACTCCCGCGAAATTACCCACCCGCCCAGATCACGCTCCTAGTCCTAGACCTCCTCCGCCTCCTCCGGCGGAGAAATTCCCGCCATGAACGCCCCCACGACGACGTTTCGCTCCATTCTCGAGAAGCCCCTCAATCAGCTCACCGAGGATGACATTTCCCAGCTCACCCGCGAAGACTGCCGCAAATACCTCAAAGAAAAAGGTCCTCCCTTTCTCTTCTCTTTTTTCGCTAATTTCCACTTTTGCCCCTCCACCCCCCATCGCCATGTTTTCCGGTTCGCCTAAAATCACGGGACAGCGCACTCCTCACACTATATTTAATTGTCGAAATTAATTAATTAAACGACGAGGAATTCGCCTTTTTTTCCGGCAATTTTTAAAAAATGTGGTGACCACGTGTCCGTACAGGAATGCGGCGGCCCTCCTGGAACAAATCGCAGGCGATCCAGCAGGTTATTTCGCTCAAGGCGCTGCTGGAGCCCAACGACGATTCCGGCGCCGGAGCTCTCAGAAAGATTGTCGTTTTGCCTCAGACGACCACCGCCACCACCCAGCGCGTCAGTACTTTCGTATGTGTTTGTTTCCCGAGAAATTAAAAACGGGAGAGAAAATTACAGTAATCTTTTCCCTTATGTTTACCACTTGTTTGATTGCAAGTTTTCTGTGTACAGGCGGCTTCGAGTTCCGCTGATTCAGCTAAGGAAGCGAGCCCTGATGTCCAGGCTTCGGTGTCCGCTGACGAATTGGCGCCGCATCCGAGAAATGAACCGTCCAAACCAGCTCCCGAGGACCCGCGGGTCTATGCGGATACCGCGGCCATCAGTCCCAGGTTGATCTTCTTCAAAACTCTCTATTGACTTGCTATAATACACGGACATTAGCTGAATTTTACTGATTGGTGTAGTTTGAGTATGTTAAGCACAATGTGGTAGTGAAGTGTGCTAATTTAGCTAATTGAAGCAATTTTCAGGATAAAAATTCCTCAAATTAGTAGACTCCGGCTTCATAATGTAGGCTTTGTCCTTCGGGAATCCATATCGAGTCTAGTATGGTCATTTGAGCTTAGTAGATTGAAGGGGAAATGGGTTTGTGGAAGAGATTTTGAAGTGGATTCTTGTTTTCATGCGTTGCCCGAATAGGTGTTAAAGAAGCCCCACACGATAAAGGTGGCACTGTGTTTACCAATTTGTGGCAGGCTTATCTTTTCTCCATGGATCACGGCTTATGCTTCAGTTGATTACATACGTATTAAAGGTTTAACTCAAGTGACTTTGCGGTTAGGGTGCATATTCTCTGTGTTCCTTAAGATGGGTATGGAGCCAAAGTAGATTACTTTGTTTTGTGGAACATTATACTGCAATTTCTTGATTATAACTATTTCAAATGATGCAAATAATTTGCTGTTTGTGCTGAAAGATTGGAAAGTATGTTTATAATTAAAATGAATGTGTAGGGGGTGGTGAGAACATTGTATGCAATCAATCATGTGATATATTTATACTACTGTTCTAAAGGAAAGCATTTGAAATTGTGGTCGCAGAAATCATTGTACAACTGATGCATCAGTTAGGAAAATGACAATTTTCTACAGCGGCAAGGTGAATGTATATGATGGAGTGCCACCTGATAAGGTAAATGAAGCTTTCTCTTTGAATGGAGACCTTGAGATAAGCCTTCCAATGCAGGGATATATGGATTTGCAGGCACGGGCAATCCTGCACCTTGCAGCAGGGCCCAACCATTTGCTTTTGGACAATCAATTTGGTGGTGCTGCAGCAGCAAGATCCTTACATTGCCAATTTCAGACTGCAGGCGATAAAGATGTCCTTTCCCTTCCTAGTGCAACAATTTCTCAGGCAATGCAAACAGGTATTTCCGCAGAAGGAATTCTTAGCTTACATTCTTACTACATTAGTTGGAATGTAGTTAGCCATGTAATTGACATTTAGTTAAAACTGCACATAGTGAATGGAAATGAGATCCAAGGTATGGTTCTAAGCATCGTCTTCTTTCATTCATGGAACAATGTGATTTCACTAAATTTAATTTTTTTAAATTCCTCCAAAATTGAGCTTGCTGAAACAAGAATTTTCTATTCAACTTCCTTAATCTTCCTATGGGTGCCGCACTAAACATAGCTTAGATCTTTGTTCAGTTTTGGGTCTCGATTAATTAGGAGTCACAGAGAAAGGGTTTTTGCTGTTGTAGTTACTGATAGATAGAGACCTTGACAGTCAACAATGTCGAAAAACCTGTGGTAGAGGGTTATAGCTTTTGAGTTTCTGGTGGTTATTTAATTGATTTCAATGGATCAATGGCTATAATTGATAGTTTCAGGTAACTTTACAGAGAAGATCAGTGAATATACACAGCAGTACTGGGAGAAAGGGAACAACACTCGTGATCCTGGTAAGTTCAGTATTTGTGTACCACTACAGAAGTTGCTTGTGTGATTTGCAAAATTTTATCTCCTCTCACTTATTTGGGTGAAAAGTATGCAGTTCTTAAACAGAAATATGCTTATTGGTGCAAGTCATATGGTTTCCAAGGCTACGCATTTCAATATCCTAGATTAAAAAGAAAAAAAAACAAGATATAAATCTTTATAGATGCTAACCATACATTAGTTTCACTGAGTATGTGGAAGGTCATATTTTCTTATATGTAAAACTGTTAATTAGATTTTCTTTTCCTTTTTTCCCCTCTCCTCGCTGTGTATGTTTCCCTTAGGAGTATTTGGGGGGAAATTTAATTATTTCATAAAGCTGTAAAGCAAAATATAACACTGAAATCATAGTTAGTGATGCTAATTTGCAGAAGTGGGGTAACTTTAAGATGTATTATTTTCACAGAAGTATTTTAGTGGAGGGTTAATGCATTTACACTACTATCACAAGATTCAAATAACAACCAATTTTGCTGTCACCTCAGGCCAACGAAAAGAAACTGCCACTGTTAACTGTTTGTTGTAACATCTCTAACTCCATCTGTCACTTGCTCCTTTGAAAGACTCATCTCTCATGCTAAGTCCGAATGAGGAACTTTAATTTACGAAGGAAATTTAGACTAAAAAAATGTACTCACTACCAATGAACTACTCAATCACACAAAGCTACTACTAAAACATTACAAAGATGCTAAAAAAAGGACTTTCAATGACACCTGAAAGTACCCAAATGTATTGCGTCTAGTCATTTTCAACTCCGTCTATCTGATTTTTATAGTGCTGTCCTAACAAATTTAGCCCAAGTTCCATGAATTCTTACAGTTCGTCATCCATACACACCATAAATGTACGTTCACTACTGATACTGCTCCCTGTCAGTCTGTCACTTTCCTTTCCCATTGCTTATGCTGCAGTCACTACCTTAACATGACTCCTTTGTTTGCTGTTGGATTCTGATGAAAAGGTCTTAGAGGCTTAACTGGTTAAAGAAGCTTCACTGTTTGCTGTATTAAATTTACTAGTTTCTTTTCCTTGAAACATTCGGTGGTAATTCTTAAGATGCAGAGGGTCAGGCGAACAGAAAAGTCTCGTTGCAGAGATACCGTGAAAAGCGAAAAGACAGGTACGTACGGGTAGAAACTATTCTTTGCTACTACTAAAATCATCTGTTGCATATTAAAACTCCTAAGTCCTATTCATTTCCTCCATTTTTTTTTTTTTTGCTCATGTTTCTACTAGGGAAAAATTAAAGATTAAGAAAAATATTGGATCGAATACTAGCTTGGAGGTTTACTTGAATCGTCAACTCAGGACGCATACCTCAAATGGTAATTCAAGTCAGTATGGCACAAGCTCTCCACCCCAACCTGGGCTGCTACAGACAGCTGAAAATCAGCCAAAGTTCCGCTGTCTTCCTGTTGACCTAAACGAGAAGGGTGAGCCATAAAGTTCCTCCTTTGTATATTCTATGACATTTGATATTCATATTCATAATTCTTTGCAAATTTAACCTTTATAGTTTTGCGACCAAACATAAATTGACTTATCAGGTAGATTGGATGCCGAATTCTGTTATGTGATGGTATTTGAAGGATTGAAGTCAGAAACAGATGATCTTATGTGACAATATTTTGGATTATAAAATATTTACAGGTTGTTTGGTTTTGTTTTGTTTTTCCCGGGCTGGCTGTTATGCAGATATCCTGGAACACCAGACTTGACAATTTCCAGGTCATAAAGAGTTGGGATATGGTTGAGGACCCCTTACCCTAAGTTAGCGCCGTGACATACCTCACAGGATGGGTAAGAAGAAACTAATTTAACTGGCTTCTAGCGACCTGCGTTTTTGTATGATTGGGCTGCTCTGCGACCATGAAGTTTTTCCAGACTTTAGCCTATCAGGAGGAGGATTCTCAGTTTGGACTGGTATGACTTTGATCAGTTTTGTAATTTGTAGGATCATATTTTCATCATCGGGATTTTTCTTCTTTGTCCATGTTATTAGGGTCGAGATGTAGAGCTGCAAGCAGCAATATCCTTTTTAACTCCCTATGTATGTAATTAGTGTATGCGGTACCATTCTCCGTGCTGAGAGCTTATTGCACAAGTTGAAGGAGACTCCTTCAACGTTTTGTTGCCATGAAGAAGAGTTCTATGTAATTTACCATCACTTTGTTTATAAGCTAGCCAACTAAAGTTGGCAAAAATGTGTCGCAATTTGCAGAAAAATCGCGGCTCAGTTGGTGCATCGGAAAAATGTATTATTTTCCGGCTTACCCTGCAGTTTTTAGGTTTCCACTTTAAAGAGCCTCTTTGGGCAGAGCTTCAATCTAGTTTCCTATAGCTTATGTAATGTCATTTGACCACTTTGCTTATTTCTCGAACGGTGCATGTATCTGGTACCTGTAACATGAGTTTCTAATTAACTATTTTTAGGATACTAAGCTCCGTTGACACGGGCACTTACATGAAATGCGAATTGGAATTATTTTGATTCCTAGCCTCTTTTATGTGCACTAACGTTTGGTTATTGGTGTTATTTTGATTTACTAACACATGAAATTCACAAAATATCGAATTCCCCTACAAGTTCTTTACCTTGTGTTGGTGATTTGAAAATGATACTCGAACAACTTAAAGTGCATAAAAATTTTGTGCTGTACAACTTCATTTCATAGTAGAAAACACTTAAACTGCTATTGAACTCTTAACTCAATTGCTATTGCACCCAATTATTATTCAACCCGACATTAACAGTTGATTGGGGGAGGGGATTTTCCTTTCATTTAATTATTAAAGTGTTTCTCGTTAAGCTTACAATCACACTTTTTTTTTCTTTTTTTTTTTTCGATCTCATTTTACTCTCGGCACTTTATTTTGTCTCGTTTTATCATCTTCTGTTAACTCTGTCACATAATCTGTTACATGTGGTTGAAATTTTGTTTTAGTTTTACATTTTATTCTTTATATTATTGTATTTTATTTTATTTATTGTAATGAGTAAAATTATTAGAATGTACATGCCACATTAGCAAATTAATGGTTTATGCAACGGAGTTAATGAAAAGTGCTAAATAAGATGCAACAAAACAAAGTATAAGGGATAAAGTGAGATTTTGCTAAGAGTTCATCTGTCATGGCTGAAAACAAGCCTTGGACTTGTGCCAATTCGATTTTTCAATGAGAGATGAGTAAAATTTTGACATCCAAAAAACTGTCATTCGGTGTTGTTATTTCATTTAAAATTTAGACGATTTTTTGAATTAAAATTTAAAAGTGAATGATGAGTATTAGAAATATTATATTTAATTTGGGATGAGATCTGTTGGATGAAAAAAAAAGATAATGATTAAATTTGTTTAAAGTGTTGAGAAGGGACGCAAAGCAATAAAAATAAGTGTAATACTAATCTTATTTTCTCAAGTCGGGATAGTCCTGAGACGACTCTAGCCCTTATGCGCCTCCACCGGTAGATGTCGAAGCTTTGAAACGTCAAAACGGCGACGCGGCCCAACAAATTGTCAAATTCAATTAACCTGGACAAGGCACATAATTTCTGTATGCGTAAACATCGGATGGGTATCTTCGTCATTTCATCTCATCCTCCGAGCTTCGTTTAAAGACCACGCGTAAGGCCACTCCAGATTGTTCCGGAATCGTATCGACAGCCAAAACGCAGAGCAACATCAGCAGCAGCCATGGTTGGCTCCCAAAGCGTACGCTCCAAATCCCAATTATCTCTCTCCTCGAGCTGTCTTGTTTCCCGGGAAAAAAAAGAGCTATCTTTTTCCCGGATAATTTTCTTATTGCAAACTGAACCGATGATTAATTGTTTAAGTCAGATTTTCTGAATAATTTTCTGTCTTTGTGGATTTTGGTTTAATTATATTTTCTTGGGAGTTATTACCTATTATTAATCCGGTTGTATTCGATTAAGATTTTGAAGAAGTTTATAAATTTCAGTGTATTCAATTAGAAATGGATTTTAAATGATTTGAGAAAGTTGAGGAATTAGATGGAATTGGAGAGATTTCGTAGTGTATTTTAAGCATCCACAAATCTCACCTCTCCTCATGAGAATTCGTTGAGAGATTTCGAGCGAATTGAATCAAAATTTTATATGGAATCTCTACAAATTAATTACTCTATAAAAATCCATGGATTTATAAATCCATTAAAGTCTCTCAAATTCTCAATTGAATGCACCCTCCTAAGTGAGATTTTCTGAATAATTTTCTGTTGTGTTTGTTGATTTTGGTTTAATTATATTTTCTTGGTCAAAGATTCAAGCTTAATGCATCATTTGTTGATTATTTTCTGTTGTTTATGTGTTTGGATTGGATTAATGGGTGATTAAGGTGATTCCAGTAGTAGATTATATTGAATTTTGAGTTATTACCTGTTTATCTTTGTGTGATAAGTTGTGGGAATTAAGATATTGCTTGAAAGTAATTTTGTTGAATTGAAGTAGTAATAGAAAGGCAGCTAGGTACAATTTTTTTTGGCTATGGCGGCAACCCCGCCAATGGGTATGTTTTGATTGTTAAAATTGTGATTAAAAGGGTTGGAAATGTGATTGTCAAAGAATTAAACAGAGAGGATACACATTAGGTTCAGATGTTTTTGGGAGTTAGACACGTTTTCGGTTCAATGGTACTGAATCTTGGGGTTTTCTATGCTACATTCAATGTTATTCTGTTTGTAGGAATAAAGAGGGAAAAGAAAAAACATGCATTTTTGTGATCAGGATATCATTCTCATAATGTTGTCATATGCAGGATCCTAGAGAAGAAGTCATCCAAGCATGGTACATGGATGATAGTGATGAAGACCAGAGGCTCCCCCATCACAAGGAGCCCAAGGAATTTGTATCCCTGGACCAACTTGCTGGTAAGCATTTTTTGGGAAACAAATATTTGTTTAACAGATAATGCTTGTTTTAGATTTTAAAAATCAATGTATTATAGAAACCTTGAGAGCGACATCTGTAATTGATGAAATAAGATGAACTAGGCTTAGGTGGTATTAATTTATACGAAGCAGACCAGTAGATGCATTTTTAACCAAATGATGCTAGTTAATGTAAAAGGTAAAATACCAAGCATGCGGAGACTAATCTGGAAAGAGTGCGAAAAGATTTATAAAACTTAGGTTTAGCAGGGGATACTGTTTATAATGTAAAATGTAGTTTGATTCCAGTTGGTTGGGACAATAAGGATGATGATAATTGGTCCAGTATTTAACTTCCTGCGAGCAATTATGTTTATCTTGCAGAGCTTGGAGTGCTCAGCTGGCGTCTAGATGCTGATAACTATGAAACAGATGAGGAGTTGAAGAAGATTCGTGAAGAACGTGGTTACTCCTACATGGTTTGTCACACTAACTTACGTTTTTCTTTTCTATATTTTTAATTTCATTTTGTCATGTACCTAAACTCTTTAGTTCATTATGTCAAGGCACTGATTCACAACAATGTCAAGTTTTGTCCATTGATCACAATTCACCGGTATCTTGTGAAAATGATTGTTTCTTTCGACTATTAGAAATGTTGACCCTTTTTGAATGCACACTTTGGAATGTTTTCAGCCATTTTCCCCTTCCCGTTTATAGTCCAGATTATGGGAACTGTGAATATGGAAAGTCACAATAACTCTTTCTGCATGGTTTTACGGTATATTTAACCGGATAATGTTTTCCTCTTGTAGGACTTCTGTGAGGTTTGCCCTGAAAAGCTTCCTAATTATGAGGAGAAGATAAAAAATTTCTTTGAGGAACATCTTCACACTGATGAGGAAATTCGATATGCTGTGGATGGAAGTGGTAGGATTAGTTACTTTATCGCAGTATGTTATCCCTTCTTTACTCACCTCTTTTGATTAATGATTGTGTACTTTTTTGTGAAGGTTATTTTGATGTTAGGGACCGCGATGAACGTTGGATTCGCGTATGGCTGAAAAAGGGGGGAATGATTATTTTGCCTGCTGGAATTTATCACCGATTCACTTTGGACACAAACAACTACATAAAGGTATTAGTTCATAGCGCCAAAATGTTCTAACGACCACTTTTTGTTTTTTTCCCCTTCTCTCTTTTCTCCAGTTAAGTGGAGTCTCATTACGCTTGTATGAAGACACACTTCTACATTTTGTGGCACCGACTATTTTTAAAAGCATATTATTTATGGGACGATGATGAGGGTTCAGGATGTGATCTTCCATTATTTGCTTCAATTTTTTTTTTCTTTTGTAAGAAAACAAAATCTTGTCTCATCTTATGCCTCCCTATCATTCATTGGTGTGTACTTTGTCATCGTGATTTCCCAGTGAACTTGTGACAAAGGATACCTAAGTAGTTGAAGCACTGTCACATAACACTAAGGTAGACATCAGCACTTGATATGGCATTTGATGGACTAGTTCACCAAAGTGCATTAATTGTAATGTAGACGACAATAATGATTTCATGTGCCTTCGAGATGCCAGGCATTACTGTTTTTACGTCTGTGTCTGTGGTGTAGTGTCAATTAAGAAGTCACAATTTACCTTATAGTGTTTAATCTATGAAATTAAAGGATGTTCTAAAAAACATATGTTTGATGTAGGCAATGCGTCTATTTATTGGCGATCCAGTTTGGACCCCCTTTAACCGTCCTCATGATCATCTTCCTGCAAGGTATGGTTCTGTCTTTCTCTACATTTTGGACTTACCTACTTCCATTCATGCATGCGATAGAATGCCCGATAGGCGTTGAGTCTTCTCACAAAGGGACCTTCCTTGCAGGGAGGAGTATCTTAAAGCTTTTGTGCATAAGGAAACTGGTGACCATGCAGTTAACGCTGCGGCATAGAATATGGCGTTTGTTTCTAAATGTGGGGTTTACAAATAACGAAATACGGTATTGGCTATGAAAAAGATACGTATGATTGTATTGTCTGGGATGTATAACTTGTGGCTTTGTGATGCTTGTTAAGTTGTGTTGTAGTAGTGCTGGCCTTTCCATAAACTCGAATAAATTCCGAGTATCTTACGAGATGTTCTTTATGTATGGTACATAACTCTCTAAACATTTAATAATTATATAGTTCTATTGTGTTATATTGTGTGTGTTTATGGTTCCAGCCCAACCTTTCATCCCTGGCATGCTAGAGGTAGGTGTTGGCTCCTTTTTGTTTCTGATTCAGCCAAACACCTCATTCAGATTTGGAAGCTATGACATGTACTTGCGTTGTGGGTTTCAATGGTTTCGATGATGTGGCCAAACTCGCGACATTGGAGAAACTTTTTCGTGTGATGGTTAAATTGTTGCGACATTAGTTCACATACTATAAAGGTGGATGGCAGATTAATACGTTATAGACACAATATAATAGATTGATAGTATTACGTGATTGTGTGATGGTTGCGCAGAAAAACTTATCGTCACTTTGAGTGGTTCTTGGCTGCCTAGCGGAAGCCCAAAACAACAAAAGCTTTCTTTTGGGGCTTTCTACTGAGTTGAAATAGGATGGATTAGAACTGGTTAATACTTGACATGCAAATTGAAATGATCCAAAACATGGGTTGAATACTATCCTTTTGATTTAGCTTCTTCCAAATGCTTATAGAAGTTGAGGAGGCTTTCACTTGGTTTCGATAATGCAGAGTTGGAAACTAGAGGAATGTACGATTAAATTTTAGACCTGGCATTCATGTCGTTTTCGTGTCATATTCGATATTTTGACGGGTTGTGTCGTGCAATACCCGTTAAAATAAACGGGTAAAATGACCCGACCCGAAATCGACCCGATAATATTAACAGGTAATGTGACCCGACCCGTTACCCGTTAAGGAAAATATATTTTAAACCAATAAATAATCAAACGAAAAACATAATACTAAATAAGTATATACATATCATATTGTCACATCCAAAACATAAAAACGCATTTTTCTTTTAAGTATATTTTCACTTACCTAAATTGATCAAATGGTAAAATTGGAAAATATTGGAATAGAGAAGGGGTTTTTTCGTCCAAAAAAGTTCTAATAATATAAGTGAAATAGAATCCAACGGTACAAATTTACTTTCATTTATCTTACAGCTATTATTTAAGTAAAGTCTTTAATAGTTTTTTAATTAATATAGAAGTGTAAAAAATATAGAAAAAATATATAAACGCTCATAATGACAAGCCTTACAACTTTCATTAAGAATTTAACTTTGAAATTCGCCACTATAATCATATAAATCATAGATCAAAATTTAACCGTTGATTGTTGTTTACATTTACGCTTCATTGTTCTCATCAAATTTTGTTTTTTCATATTTTCTTTTTTGAAAACATCATCTATTAGAGGATGCAAGAAGATGAACGATTTGGATCGTTGATATTATATTCAGAGTTTTACGGTTAGTGAAAATATTACTTGATGTTTATAAAGTTTTTACAAACTATATGACATCGACTCATATTTAAGTTAACTGTAAATATCGAAATGTGATATCAAAGATCTAAACTGTTCATCTTCTTACATCCGCTAGATGATCATGTTTTCAAACAAGAAAATTAAAAAAATGAAATTCAATAAGAAGAATAAAGCGTAAATGACAATCGATGGTTAAATATAAATTTAAGATTTATGGATTATATTGTTGGAATTCGAAGCTAACCCCTTCATGAAAGTTGTAAAGTTTGTCACTATGAGTGATTGTATATTTTTTTTTTACATTTTTTACACTTCTAAAATAATTATTATTAATTTTGCCCTCAAATAAAAAACATTATTCATGAGGGTTCGGAGGATTTTAAAAATCTAAACGATAATGTAAGTATAACCATTATCTACTCGTGCATGAATAATGATGAATCACGAATGTTTATATATTCTTTCACATTTTTTATACTTGTATGTATGTCTTCTTAGTTCTTGGCTATACAAATACTATAACAGTTTATTTTAATTTTGGACAACAACATGTTAAGTAAAATTTATCCTAGTAATGATAATAAGGAACTCTCATAATAAAAATAAAAATAAATAATGACTAAAACTTTTTTTTAAAAACTTATATAGAATAATAAGACAAAACTATATATATATAATATAGAATATATTGTATATATTAATATGGCTATTGCTGTCACATCCCAGCATGGGACGGATCACTTCCCGGACCCGCTCCACCACCATAGCACGATATTGTCCGCTTTGGGCCCCGACCACGCCCTCACGGTTTTGTTTTTGGGAACTCACGAGCAACTTCCCAGTGGGTCACCCATCATGGGATTGCTCAAGCCCCCTTCTCGCTTAACTTCGGAGTTCCTACGGAACCCGAAGCCAGTGAGCTCCTAAAAGGCGTTGTGCTAGGTAGGGATGAGAATATACATTTAAGGATCACTCTCCTGGGCGATGTGGGATGTCACAATCCACCCCCCCCTTAGGGGCCCGACGTCCTCGTCGGCACACCACGGCCAGGGTTAAGCTCTGATACCAAATTGTCACATTCCGGCCCGGGCGGGACCACTTCCCGGGCCCGACTCCACCACCGTAGCACGATATTGTCCGCTTTGGGCTTACCATTCCCTCATGGTTTTGTTTTTGGGAACTCACGAGCAACTTCTCAGTGTCACCCATCATGGGATTTGCTCTAGCCCCCTTCTCGCTTAACTTCGGAGTTCCTACAGAACTCGAAGCCAGTGAGCTCCCAAAAGGTCTCGTGCTAGGTGGGGATGAGAATATATACATAAGGATCACTCTCCTGGACGATGTGGGATGTCACAATTGCATTTTATAATAAATCTTTTAGTAATTAAACTTTAAAATTATCAAAATATTTTTTTTTAACAGGTCGAAACGGGTTACCCACGGGTTATTAATGGGTCACCTAATAATGACCTGATTAGTTATGCTGTTGACCCGAAACTCATTATTTTCGTATCGTTTTCATGTCGTGTCAGAAACTGCCGGACCTACGATTAATGAGCTTGTAACTTAAGTAATTACGATTATTTTCTGGTGCACGTGATGTCACTTTCTCTCCAGTGTTGCACTTGTAAAGAAAATTTGGATTTGAATTGTGCTTGACTTTAGAATCGATCCTACTATTCCTAGTTGTCAATTATGACTTTTTTTGTTTTTTGGTTTCTGTCTAGCAATTTCCCGAGTGTTCGTATTTCTTGAGTGAGATTACGTGATGACAAAGAACCGGATATCACATTATGGTTACCGGATCCTGGTGCAATAATTCAACACCAAATTTGATTCTTATTAAAGTTAGATAATGGACCCCCTGATCGCACTTTTCTGTCCTAATCTGCTTTTTGAAATTATATTTCTGTCGTCTATATTCCATGCAGTTCTACACTCATCTTATAGCCCCTTAAAATATTACTTATTTTAAGCACTTGTTTAATCACAATTGGTCTCCTAAACTGTTTATTTTTTTGTGGTTTAACTTTTACGTGAATCATTTTCAACTCGGAGCAGCAGAAATTCCAAGTTGCAATGAAATCTTCACCATCTCTTTCAACCCAATTACAATTTACACGTCGGCTGTTTTTGTACACTGTAAAGTTTACCCTATGTTTATGTTTAAGTTCACTCATCAAAACGTAACTAAATGGTTCATTTGTTAGCGGTGACTTTGACGTGGTCTCGATTGTTAATGAAAGTTTTGTTGTGATCTTGCTTGTTTGTAATATGCTTTATGGAAAAAAGTCGGCCTTTAATATTAAGTGTTCATGTATACATGTATAATGGGTTCCAGTTATAGGGTTATACCAAAACACCCATATGAAGAACCTTCCAAACTCCCATTTTTTATTGGTTAAATAGGAGGACCAACGAAATCAAATCCACAAATATATTTTTTATCAAGATAAATCCCACAGCTTGTTCTCCAACCTTCTAATTTTAAATTCATAAAGTACAATCATACTATTGTTTGAAAACATTTCTGTTATTTAAAGGTTTATTAATTAATTTGTCCCTTAAAACTAATATTTGTCTCATTTTTTTTTTAAATTGTTATTTTTGACTACTTAGTCTTAATTTACTCAATTGTAATCCATTTCGTTAAATAGAATTAAATTAAAGGATAGTACAAACATTTCAATTTTGACACAATTTTTTGCTAACATGCCTACTAAAACGAGAGAGAATCCTCGCTGGATCCTCTTTGTGAGGATTCTAGAGATCATCCAATCATATCCGTTCATCGTATATCATGTGGCCAGTTTTTATCAGGTACTGCTTATATTCAATTTTAAATAAAAAAATTTACAATGATTTATGACCGCACGATGTACAATGAACGAATGTGATTGGAAAATCCTCAGGATCCTCCTGATACTAAAACAATCTCAATTCAATTTTGACAACTCTAATTTAAACCACCGTATATCTCTGTTGTAGATGATTTTTTTTTGCCGATTGGTTCGAGCTGTAGCTATAGTCGTTGAATTCAATGAGTAGCTTAAATTAAATTTTGAAACACAATCCATTATTTGCTTCTCTCCTAACCCATAACTCACATAGTCCAAAAAAATTATATCACCATTTTACTAACTTTTATATTAACGTCTATTTGACATAATAGATAACAATATGGTAAATTAAAACTAAATGAGACGAAAATAACAATTGCAAATGAAAAAGTAAGACAAAACTAGTTTCATGAGGCAAACTCATTGATAAACCTTATTTAAATGCTTACTCCATACCACTCTCTTTATCATTGGCTATGATAAAATCTGACGTGCCAAATGACTTTCCCCAAAGGGAAAAGAACATTAGCACTTGGGACGGATTAAAATATCTTAAATTATGACTGCCATTTTTCATTGAAAAAAAATGCTCTAGATATATAATGTATTCTTTATAAAGTGAAGTTCACAAATAGTAATCCAACTTGAGCGGATTCAACTTGAAATTTGATCCCCTACAATGGCTTAAAGAGAGGACGGTTGAAAGTAACTAGAGTGATTAAAGTAACTGTAGAGTACGTTGAATCTAAATCATACATTCATATGAAAACAAACGTCATCTATAACTTTATGTTATTAGATTATTTGATGAAAAAAGATTTTCGACCATAGTATAATAAATATTAGACAAGAATAAATATTTGTCAAAGTTTAAATTTTGACTTTTGAGTAGAGCGGTATGTGATTATTCAAACAACAAAGGTAAAAAAAATTTCAAGCATTGAGTTTGAGTGTATTCAAACTCCAATTCGTTTGAGCTCAAATCAAATCAATTCGATTCAAATCTTTTATTAGCAAGGAAAAGGAAAATCGAACTTAACTAAGTCCTTGATATCGCTTCTTTTTGGATCCGAATCTTTGCCGGTTAAACCCTCCTTTACTTTCATCCCTACTCACTGTATAACATTAATGGTCATTTCATGAGTGAGGAAGAAATTTGGCAAAAAAAAAAAAAAAAAAAAATTTCAAAAGAGGTCATGTATGACATCTATCGACTATCATTGTTCTTCATCCAATCCAACAAATCTTTGTCTGGCCAAAAAGAAAAAAGAGAAAGGGAAGAAATGGGAAAAAAGCAAAAAGGCACTACTACCCCCGTTTAGAAATCGTTGGGTACCCCCATCTCCAACTCTCCAAGTTGCCTGTTGTCTTAAAACCACAAAAACCCAGCTGCCTTCTTGTTTCTTAAGCTCCCGGTCTCTGGGCTTCTTCGTCTCCATAGCAACCAGATAGCTTTCTCTCTCTCTCTCTCTCTCTCTCAACCATTTCTCTGTATTTTTTTTTCAAAGTTTACCTATACTAATATTTCTTTGTTATAATAATATTTCTACCTGCATTCCCAAAACCCATTTGAACAAACACTCCAGTCTCCATTGCCACCAGAAAGTTCACTTTTTTTGTTCATAAAAAAAAAAAAAAAAAAAGAACAAAAGACAGCAACCCAGATCAGTAATTAGTGACTAAAGTTTACTATACATAGACAAAAAAATGAATCTTGATCAAGACCCAGTAAGCTTTTCTTCTTCAAGTGCGGTCGCTGATCATCCTCTACCACTGGAGAAGCTCTATGACCAAGGCCCTCCTCCATTTCTCACCAAAACTTATGACATCGTCGACGACCCATCAACCAATCACATAGTTTCATGGAGTAGAGACAACAACAGCTTTGTTGTTTTGGATCCCAATAGCTTTGCCATGAGTCTTCTCCCCAGATACTTCAAGCATAACAACTTCTCCAGCTTTGTCAGGCAGCTCAACACCTATGTAAGTATATATCACTCTCTAGCATCCCTTTTTATTTGAATATTGCAAGGCTTGCAAACCTGAGCCCGAGTGTAGCCATGTTGATTAGAGCACTGTGCTCTTCTTTTACACTCAAACTCGAATTTTTCTTCTCGTAGTTTAGATTAGATTAAAGTATTGCTTAGATAAATTTATTTTTATTTTTATATTCTATACATATTTGTGGGGTTCTCTAGATCTGACTACTTTATGCATTCATGCTCTTGAAACAGCTAGAACATGTCATTTTTATTTGTTTAATTGGGTCCTTGTTGTGTGTTTGTTTAATGGGGTTATTACTTAATGTGGACATATTGTTTCTTAAATGGCTTCAAAAGAGAAAGTGCAGAAACCAATGTATAAAATATGAATGATACTAATACAAAGGGAGCTGCTATTGCTTATGATGTATATTAAATTTTATATCATAATCTGATAGATCAGTTTTGTTTGTTTGATTTTTTATTTTTGCTTTATTTTTGCTATTGCTTTCTTTTCCGTTGGATGTGTCGGATCTAAAGCTTCACACGGATGTTGTGGTCATGAAGAAATTTTTTGATTACTTAATGTAGGGATTTAGGAAGGTTGATACAGATAGATGGGAGTTTGCTAATGAAGCGTTTCTCAGAGGGAAAAAGCATCTTTTAAAGAATATCAGGAGAAGGAAGGCATCCCATCTTCCTCAGTCTTCACAAAAAACTTTGGACTCTTGTGTTGAAGTTGGAAGGTTTGGATTGGACATAGAGATCGATCAGTTGAGGCGCGATAAACAGGTACTAATGGGGGAACTAGTGAAGCTTAGACAGCAACAGCAAGCTACTAGAGTTTATATCCAAGGAATGGAAGACAGACTGAAAAGGACAGAAATGAAACAGCAACATATGTTGAGTTTCTTGGCAAAGGCAATGCAGAATCCCAACTTTGTACAACAATTGTCGCAGCAGACCGACTTTAGGAAAGAACTTGAGGAATCGATTACCAAGAAGAGAAGGCGGACTATTGAGCAAGGCCCTAGTAATGTTAAGGTGGATGAATTAGGCCAAGTTGGAGGAGAGACTTTTGTTAAAGTTGAACCGCAAGAATATGGTAATATTTCTGATCAGTTTGAAGTTTCGGAGTTGGACCAATTTGCTATGGATATGCCGGGTGTAAGCGGAACCCAAAACGTCCTTGGTGAGGAAGAATGTACAGAGAAAGAAGAGGAACATGAGAGTAGAGGCAAAGACCTGGATAAGGGGTTTTGGCAAGACTTGTTCAATGAGAGTATTGATGAAGAAATTGATTTGCTTGGTGTTCAAGAAGAAGATGAGGAAGATGTCGATGTGTTAATTGAGGAGCTTGGTTTCTTGGCTCCCAGTCCCAAGTAAAGAAGGCGATGAGCTTCTTATATATACATACTTTCTTCAAGAATTTGGGTTTGAGACCCTCATAATTCAAGAAATCTTCAAGTTCCTTGCTCGTTTCCATGTTGGCACCGAGTGAAGGCGAACACATGAATACTGAGAAGCTGTACTGTTCAACTGCAAACAGTTCCCTATGGTTAGGTTCCTTTTAGGATCTCTTGAATTTCCTGGTTGTCTTGTATCACTGCTTTCCATTCATTTCTCGTCTACAATCGATCTGATTAAAATATTCCAGCTAGTGTTTGAAAACCAAAGGTATGTATTTCTCCTGATCACTCATTGATCTTGACACTCATGACCCTAGAAATTCAGTTTTTCATGGAATCCTTAACAATGTCATGTGTGTTTTATTTTCCCTAGAGTACAATTTGTCATTAATCATTCGATGAAGGGGGTTCAAACATCATACATGGTGGTCTCACGAAAACGTTTAAAACCTCGAAATCTAAATTGCATCTTGAAGGGGGCACACACATAATAAAATGATTGCTTTGTGTTAATTAACTATTAGATTATTGATAGGATTTTTATTACCTACGAGAAGAAGGTTAAAATTACACAAAATACTTGCAAGAGTACAATGGTGTTGTAGTATAGATGTTCATGCAATGTCGTTCTCCATAAGAACTAGTTAAATATTTACGTAAGAGCACTTCCTAATTAACTACTTAAAATTAAAACTAAAAATTTAGAAAGGAGATTTTGAATTTGGGTAATATTAAAAACGAATTTTAATTAAAAACAAATAGTAAATTCGCTCAAAATTAATACGATAAAAGAAAAGAATTTTTAAATACCAATTTATAAAAGCATTAAAGTTCCGCCATCACCTAGCTATCCTATGTATTTTTACCAATTACTTATGATCTACACATGCCACTTTGAAGGTTATGTTTTCCAAATATATATTCTACTTAGAACCTCCAACATAGAACGTATATCTAACATGCAATCCATCTAGACGTTCAGATCAAATATGAACATGAGAGACTCATTATGTTTTGTGAAAATCCTTTGTAAAACCATGCAACTCTTAAGATGTGGTGTTCATCTTAAGTGAAATTATAATTATTAATCACAAGAAGCCAGCGTCAATTTCAGGGAACCTTCCGGACAAAATTGCATCAAATTACTTTTCTAAAGATTCTAATGGTGATCGAGCATTAAGATAATTAGATAGTTGAAAACGATGATCAATAATTCAAAGTATCAACATTCTTCCAAAATAATAACCAAAATAAACTAAGATTAGGATAGAATATGTAATATAATATTGACTTATCAATTACTGATGGTTTTAGAAACAATATTGTTAGTCTACAACCAATCAACCAAGAGTACATGACATATATATAAAAGAGTAACCATGTTAGTTTACTTATGGTGTTAGATGATGGTTGATGCAAAATATTTTGGACTTGTAGTTCAAGTGGGTAAAAGTATTTACTTGTGCATACGGGCTCTATGTTCGATCTCCCCACCCCATTAATCGCTTGTACTGCTTGCGTTTTATGGTTTCGATCTTTTCTTAGAGCTTGGGGAACCAACAGCCTAGCATCACGAAGCATATTATTATACATGTGCGGTTGTTAAAGATATGGGTTGGCAATATCTCTCCTCTTCTCTTTCCGGGCCAAAGGGATTTTCTTTTTTTAGAATATTAGCTTACTTTAAGTGACAGAAAATGTTGTGGTGCAACATCTACAATTGAGTTGGAAGACACAGAAATGCTGCAATTGTCTGCTGAAAGCGATAAGGCTCCACGTGATGTTCATGAGGAGTGTAGCTGGCATTATCGCAAGAGGAGTGACTTTTCTTGAGTTCGTAACACTGTCACGTCGATAGTAACATTACATGGTTGTGTTCTAGTAACTGCATAACGACAAGAGTTTGGAAACATAGATAGGGCGGAAAGTAAAAAACTCACTCGTATCTCTACCTAAAAACTCTATGCTGGTTTGATTAGTGATCTGAAAATGAGTTTCCGAGAGCTACATTTATAACGAAAGTCTGCTTTCGATCCTTGCATTTTACGTAAAATCTGCTTTCAACCCTAATATACGTTTCACATTATACTAATTACTTGATATTAGTCTTTCCAATATTAAGAGAGGGGTGTATTCAATTGGGATTTTGAGAGATTTTAATTCTTTTAATGAATTTAGGGGTATTCAATCAAGATTTTAAGTAATTATCTGAAATTCAAGGTATATTCAATTAGAATTTTAAGATAGTTTATTAAAATCTTTAGAAATCCGGATGTATTCAATTAGGATTTTAAAGAAATTTATAACATTCTAGGTGTATTCAATTAGAAATTAATTTTAAAGAATTTGAGAAAATTGAGGAATTAGAGGGAATTGGAGAGATTTTGTAGTGTATTTTAAGCATCCATAAATCTCACATCTTCCCATGATATTTCGAGAGAATTGAATTAAAATTTTATATTAAATCTCTACAAATCAATTAAACTCTATAAAAATTCATAGTTTTATAAATCTATTAAAATTTCTCAAATTTTCAATTGAATACATCTCCTTAAAGAAGCGACAAGTTTGAATACTTCTTCACCTTGATTATGGTAAACATGTTCGACGTGAAACTAGTCTCAATATTTTATTTTTCTTTCTGTTTTTGATCCTCGCGATATTAAAGAAAATGAAAATCAAACTCAAGACATCAGGTGTAAGGGAAGATGAATGCCACAAGCCCTTGCAACAAAGTGGAGAAAGAAAGAAGAAGAAAGAGGAGGCAGAGAGAGGTGGAAGGGGGAGATGAGAGAGAAAGGTAGCTGGGTTGTGTGGTTATTGATGTTTTGGTTTTGATGGGTAGCTGGGTTATGTTAGAGTGGCAAGGCGGGAGGGGTTTTGGGTATGGCCGCTGACGAGGGCGGTCGGGAACACGAGAGAGAGAGGTGTGTGATGGTAGTTAATGTTGCGGCGGCAAGTTAGGGAGTCGAGGAATGGGCATGAGGGTTTTGCAGGAGGAATGGTGTAATTTTCAGTTTTTTTATTGTTATTATTTTCAAATTTCCTTTGGTTATTGATTTTTTATTATTTTTAATCCACATGACCTCCCTTAATTGGACTTGTGGGTCCACGCATTATGTACATCTCAATCTACTTCTAACGGAATGATTAAATTGATTTGTGACACTAAAGTTCAAGAACAACATTGATAGATTATTAACTTCAGATACTATAATGAGGAATTAGATCAATTTAAAAGAACTTTGTGACAAAAACTCAATTTAGAAAGGGTTGTGATTTTCACACACCCTTAACTACTTTTCCCACATCTCTTCATATTTTTTAATACTTAATTGGTATCCTACTATTTAATCTTCCATATATACCCCTCCCTATTTAATCTTTCATTAATTACCATCAAAAAGTAGGAAGGGTATATATGGAAGATTAAATAGTAGAATACCAATTAAGTATTAAAAAATAAGAAGGGATGTGAGAAAAATAAATGTGTTTAGTTATTGGGCTGACATTTACAAAGCAGTTGAGGCCCAAGGCCCAACATGCAGATCTTTTCCTTTGCTGCATGGCCTTTGGAATTTGGATACATAATTCACAAGTGACGAATTTACCACATTTCCTCCTTGGGGTCTCTACGCCATTATTTTGCATGCGATCGAAAACCTTTTTCCACACGGGACATTTTATGTATCAGAAAGCAAAAGGCAGTGTTATTCTCACTCATCCATCTTATTTTTCCACTCATATATTAGTGAAGATGTTCATAACAAGTTGACAACTGAATATAATATAACGTAAACAAAAATATACAGGTAGAGGATGATCAATGACTGCATTATACACAAAAACTGAATCTTGATCAAGACCCAGTAAGCTTTGTGTCTTCGAATGCGGTCCCTGATCATCCTCTGCCACTGGAGAGACTCTATGACCAAGGCCTTCCTCCATTTCTCACCAAAACTCATATATTAGGTGCAGTAGCATACTTTTTGAATAAGCACATGAAATTTGAGGACGATCAAACAGAACAGGCCGTGGAGGTCCGTAAGTCTTTATACATGCCAGTTAATGTGAATGGGGGCACATCCCAGAGACCTAGAGGGTGGCAGTGTTGTGCATGTGAATGGTCTTGAACTTGGATGATCTCAGACATGGGAATGTCATGATCCTTTCAAAAATAAATAAAAACCTTTGAGATGTATGGAGGGATGTTCTAGTTTCTAGAGACTGTTAGTTATGAAGAATCAGTCAAATAGTTTGAAATCAGACTATCAGAGTTTGGAGTATCGCCAACTTTTTTGGCCATTTGGAATTTTCAATTTTTGCGTCAACCTTCCAACCTAACAAACAAAACTAATATTTGGTGAGTAGCGTTGAAAATTGTTAGCTCTACAAGTAGGGGAATTTTCACTTACAGTACTTGTAGTCTGGTTATGCATCTACTAAATTCCAATGGATGTTGGGCTATATCTACTTTGAATTGACGGACAAGGGTTTCGAAAGACTTTTGAGGAAAAAACTTTTGTACTGAAGAAATAACAATTAGAAAAAACACTCTGACATTGATAAGTTTGGATACATTCGCATATAATCTATAGTGCTAAGAGGGTGGGAGAGTGAGTTAAACCTTATAATTGATTCGAATTCGTATTTGTCGAGAATCGAACCTAAGACCTCTTATTTACAAGAGTTTCACTTGGAAATTAAACTCATCATTTTTTCAATTGTCATACTCTAAATGATTCTTAATTGTAACATTCTTTTAGTGTTACAAAGTAAGTTGCCTGGAAAAAAAAATACAAAATAAGCTGAGTTTGCAGTATTTTTCTGTAAAATGTGGTTCTCACCTACTTTGATGTGAAGAGTCTCTGGAAAAAGTTAGGGTATGAAACAAAACTTTGGCAATACCATATGCTACATAACTGCTGAAAATAAGAAAGAAAAAGAAGCAATTTTAGTGTTTGGTGCATTTGAATTTTATAATAATTTTTGGAGTCTTACATATAAAATATTCATATTTTGCTTGCAAATCATAGTCACACATACTACACAAGAACAACTTATCAAAATTTTAAAGATTAATTAATTAAGTTTATTCACGCGTGTCAAATTGCAATAATTTTGTGATATTTAGATTTCGTTTGTATTTTTGTACTATTGTGAAAAGAAAAAAAGTTTAAAGATAATATGGATCCATCAAAAACCAAAAGCATAAGCAACTTGAATAAAGATATTATTGAAATGCTTTCCAAAAGCACTAAACAAAACAATCCAAAATACTAATTAAGCAAATTAGCTTCTGTAATTGGCTTGTCCAACTTTTTCTTTTGTTTATTTGTTTAGGGTTGAGATTTCGTTTTCGTTGGTGGTGGGTCGTCAGAGGACGTTGGCAGCTTCAAATTCAAATGAAATCCAACGGCAGTGTCCCTCAATCATATAACAAAGTCTTCTAGACTCTTCCTAAACAAGGCCCTACCATGACATCATCTTAGAAAGCTCGTCCTTAGCCACCGACGGACACCCCAACTTGATCTTAATCCCATTCAATGAAAACCCTAGGTTGCCCACTATGTCATCATCCTACCCACTGGTTTGGCTCTCTCAATCCCTACCCTTTCATCAACATTTTCCAACACTTATCTATTATGATTGGTATGAAACCATTCCTCAATAACCATCAAGACAAGTCCAACCCATCAATATAATTACCCTATTTATGTTGAAGAATGTAATATTATTGAATGACACTTACGTCTTTTGTGATCAAAGTTCTAACTTACTAGTTAAGTTGTTGACAATAAATGACCCATTAGTGGCATGTTGAATCCGTATTTGAAGTGTTAGTTAACAAGTGAAATGGTTTTTTATTACACTTTTAATTATATGGCTACGGTGTTGTCTACATTCACGATTAGAGTTAGTTGATAAACACTTTTTTGATGACTTATTTTTCAATGTGACTGTCCCTTGATGTCATAAATGCACTCAAACTATAATTATATACTTGCTTCATTAATTTTGTGTCTTAGGTCCATATAATATCAATTAGGTGGTCTAATGATATTGTAACAAGTGAATTAGTGATATCACGTGACGATTTGATCAACACATTCAAAGACTTCTAACCTTTGACAACCTAAATGTGTTACAACAATCTTATCAATCATAATTAGGCTTTTTTTTTATCACAAATGGTCCTTAAAATTGATCAAACTAATCATTTTGGTCCCTCACTTTCAAATTCAATCAATGTCGTCGCTAAAATTCACTACCGCACATCAATTTGGTTATTCCATTAAGATTCCATCAACTATTTTGTTAGTTTGTATGTGGGACCCACAAATTCAATGAAATGGTGACACGTGAATTACACAAAATAAGGGTTTTTATCGCAAATGGTCCCTGACATTGGTCCAACTCCTCATTTTAGTCCCTGAGTTTCAAAAATCGATAAATTTGGTTCTTGACTTTCAATACCGCACATCAATTTAATCCTTCCGTTAAAGCTTCGTCAATATTTTTTGCCTCACTAATCCAATCATATAGCGCCATGTGGATTAACTATAAGAAACTATTTTTTTTAAGATTTAAAACTAAAAGTAAAATAAGAAATTAAAACCAAAACTAAAAGAAAAAAAAAGTCATCGTCGTCTTCATCAGGGTATGCTAAAAAACAAAAGGAAGGCACCATAACACCATTAAACTACTTGGCCTCCTAAACTACTATTCATTCTCTTTGGTTGGTTATAATCCTATCAAGTTTGAATTGATTTTGGATTCAATTTTATCCATTTTAGATTGATTTTTATTTTCTTTTCTAATTGGGGTTGTGGGATGTGAGAAAAATGTCAGCACGGAATACTCGTCCATTGGTTCACTCGTAAAAAAAAATAGTTTCTTATAGTTCATCCATATAGAGCCATAGGATTGGATTAGTAGGACCACATCAGCACAAACAAAAAATATCGATGAAATTTTAACGGAAGGACTAAATTGATGTGCGATAGTGAAAGTTAAGGACCAAATGTATTGATCTTTGAAACTCAGGGACCAAAATGAGGAGTTGGATCAATGTCAGGGACCATTTGCAATAAAAGCCCTTATTTTGTGTAATCCACGTGTTACAATTTCATTGGATTTGTGGGTCCCACATACAAACTAATAGAATAATTGACGAAATCTTAACGGAAATACCAAATTGATGTGGGGTAGTAAATGTCAGGAACGACACTGATTGATTTTCAAAGTGAGGGACCAAAGTGATGAGTTTGATCAATTTTAGGGACTATTTGTGATAAAAACCCTAATAATTATGTTATCCCTTAAGGTGAGACTCGCATGTATACTCCAGCTCTATATATACAATCCCTGTAGAAAATTGTAATTCGTAAATGTGATACATGTAGAAACTAAGTTTCAATTACCATCAAACCCATGAAGCTTAAGTTAAAAAAGTATGAATGATTATTGATTAAGCCAAATATGATTTAGTCTTGGATCACCCAAGCCAAAGGTCATGGTTTCCCATGGTGCACATTAATTTGGTGCCACGTTGTGCACCCTATCAAAGTTTAATCTTAATAAAAAAACTATTAATTAATTTTGACAAAAAAACAAAAAACTATTAATTTATATGAGAATTGTACACTACTGCTGAATGGTGATTGACAGAGACAGACTTAAAATTTTAATTTTGGTAAAGAGAGAATTTCCTGCCGATTGAAGTCATGGTTTTTGAACAAAATATTGCCTAAAACCCTCAAACATGGAATTAGCAATTTTGGTGTCAAAAGTCTTCCTTCCAAGCTATATATGTGGAATGACTAAAATGCCATTACTTTTGACTACTCGAATTTTCTCCAAAAACCTATTTGAAAAATAAAACAAGACAACATGTCTCTCAATTCGGACTTATTCGAATTTTCTTCGAAGGCCTATTCAAAAAATAAAACAAGACAATACTGAATGATCAATTTGAACTTATTCCTCTCCAAAAAAAAAAAAAATCAATTTCTTATGAATAAAAAACTGAGAGAACTTGTCTATTCTTAGAGAGATTTAAGTAAAAAGAGAGTAATATGTGTCTCAATTTGTTTATGTCCTCGTTATCTTTAAGGAAATAATGAGATAGTATAAATGCCGGAGGAAAACCAAGATGAAAGCTTATTCATACCTACGTCTACGTGGGTCATCTATATGCACGGCATATTTTTTTATTGGGCTAATGTTCTTTTACAATTTTCAAGTTAGGAGTCTTTTTTTTTTTAAATTAGTCATGAGATTTTAATTTTCTTACCTTGCACAATAAAGTTTGAAATCGTAAGCTTTTTGGCTATTTTTGTTGATATTTACTTAACAAAATCGTGGACATGTCAAAACTAAGTGTGTTGGAAAGATAAGGCGTAAATGGTATTTTTTCACAAGAAAAATATTCTACGGGGTAACAAATATTTTGGGGGTAAAAATTTGTAAATTAAATTTTGATTATGGAGGGTAGAAAAGGGAATTCAATGAAAAATGAAATTAGGATTGAAAAAAAGAAAATAAATGAAATTAGGACGTCGTTTTTCGAAAACCGAAAATTGCTCCAAAGTCATAGACAGGCACCGGCACAGGCACAGCTGCACCTTCCTTTTCAAGCACCCCTTTCCTCCTTCGTCTTCTCCACCGCATCAAACGCCTCATATCTCGATTTCAATCTCCTCTGAAGATCCAAACCCCCAAACCCCAAACCCTTTCTGTAATGCCATCCCCTTCGACGACCTCCACCAATTGCACCTCCGAGATCTTCTCGCCGGCCCTCTGATCTTAGTCGTCGTCGGTTCAATTACTTCACTCGGCGCATTCGAAACGACTCTTCTGCATTTGTTGTAATGGGAGCCGTGCCTTCTACGCCGCGATGGGGCAGCAGCACCAGCTCCGCCTCGCGCCCACTTGAAACGGTGGAGTACCTGATTAGCACCTTCATCGGCGACGAGTCGTTTCCGTTATCTTCCGATTTCTGGAACAAACTCCTCCAACTCCCTCTCAATCTACACTGGCAGCCTGACCGCGTTCATCAAGCTTGCCAAACTCTCGGTTCGTCAATCTCTCTCTCTCTCGTGGTTTTTATATAACAAAATGCTCTCTTTGATTAATTGTGCGCCAAAAGTGCAATTAGGGTTCAGTTATCTGCGGCATTGGCATTATTTCTGATCAAATCGAAGCATGACTACGTCGGTTTGTAGTTTTGGATATTGATTAATAATGTTCTAATAAGGATTAGGATCAACTTAGGTTAACAGATTTTCATTGTTAGTTTAAACCGTTGTTAAAGACAGTTAATTGTCCTCCAATGGACCCAGAATTACTTAATCCACTATACAGAGAACAATAATTACTTAAAAAAGCAACTATCTTGGGGCAGAAATCAGTGGAGAAAAACTTGTTTGCTGTGTGGAAATTTTTATTTTTTATACAATGAATACGTTTGTGTACAAATACCTTTTGATTCGAGATTCGGCCTTTAAAGACTCCCTACACTTACCTAACTGCTTTATTCTGAGCTTGTGTTACACCAAGGCCATAGGATCTTTCTCCAAGAGGCTTTCTGTTCAACTGGTCCTTAGACTGTTGAAAACACTATCTGTGGGTTACTGGGAGCTGCCCAATTGATGTAGGACAGTAGAAATAGATAGGAATATAGAAGAAGATCCGGACTCACTTGAGTCACTTTCGCCTTTGGCATCACATCGAAGGTGTATTGGGATCCCTCCAATAGAGAATTAAAAAAAATTCTGGCATCACACCGAAGGTACCTTGGAATCACTCCAAGGTTAATGTGCCTCACACATAAGAAAGTAGAAAAAATCTAATTTATTGAATGCTCCTCCATCACCAATGGTCTTTTGATATATTGAATTCTGGAGGATTGTTGTAAAAAACAAGGTATTGTTCATTTTATTTATTTTCTTTTTCTTTCTGAGAGCCTGATTTTCAAGTCATTTAATCTTTCTATCTGTTTCACTCTTCCATAGTAGATACTGATAAGGGCTATAAAGTTTTGAGCAAAGGAATATCTAGCCACAGTTCAATTGCATTTAGCAATACAACCAATCACTCCTTCTATCCATTAGTAAGTGAAGTAGAGAATTGCCCAAACTTCTGCACGAGTGTATATAGAAATATTGGGGTAGATTAAATTATTAATATTTATTTTAGATCAGCCACAATGCTGCTCACTACCTGAATGTTTTCTCGTCAGAATGTCAAAGCACCTATGTCATCAAATTAGATCATTTTGAAAGTTAAATATGTACATGGAACTTAAAACAGTTATGGGCTAAGCTTGTTGAAATATTAGATGTAGGTTAATAAGTTGAGCAGTTACTTGGACACTTTTTCAGATGACTTTCTCAAGTATTTTCTAAATAACCCTGCCCAAAGAATGAACTCTAGTGAATCCAAACCCATAACCCATTTGTGGGAACACGAGATTTTGTAGAATTCAAATCCTGTCAATAATTGCAAATTTGCAAATATATCACACGACCTCAGCCGTGACCGTTTAAGGTTTCCACAAAATCTTAAAAATTGTGATTTGCTGCTAGGTATTGAATGATTTTGTTACTGTGCTTCCCTCTTTTCCAAAAGGGTTATGTAAAGTTTTGATATTATTTGGTCATGGCTTCTTGAATCTTGAGATTGTTGACTATGTTCGTACCAAACATGCACCCATAATTCCTGTAAGTTCTAGAAATGTGCATGAGAATCCATTTTAAACGCATTTCCAGTTGACCATCTGTTAGCTTATATGCAAGTGCTTATCTTGGCTCTTTGTTTTAATGTTAAATATTTCATATATACATTATAATTTTTCTACGTTTCCATATCTCATTTTCCCTCATTTGCAGCACAAAACAACTATCGTACCAGGCATCTTGCAAAGATTTTGATCCACATGGCACGGTGTTTGCAAGAATCGATTTCAACCTCTTCTGGTGCGCCTTCTATTGTTTATATGAAGGCTGTAAATGCAGTGTACATCTCATCCATCTTTCTAAAGTACTTCATTGAAAATGCGAAGGATGAGAAGATTGAAGAGTTGCATTTATCCCTTGATGAAAGTGAACCAATGCCAACTGATATTACAAAAGGTACTTCACTTGGTATTCTGTTGGCTATAATTAATATCAATCCAAGAATGAGTTTGTATCAAGGCCCTTTTTATGATTTTCTTATGAAATCTTCACGAAATCAGAATGTTCAGCTTAAATTGCGTCATAAATTAATTCGTTGTGTCACGAGACTTGGTAGGTGAAAGGGTTGTTTTACTCTCGTTCCTATTCTGATGATAGCCTATGGTCTTGCGAATCAACTAGAACCTAGAGAGAGAGAGAGAGAGAGAGAGAGAGAGAGGGTTTAGGGGAGAGAAGTTTTTGCCTTCCTTCAGAGAGAGAAGAGAGGCGAGCGTGGGTGGTGGTGGTGGTTAGAGAAGCTGGATTGTGGAGGATTTCAATGAGCTTTTGAAGAAGTTTTTTCCTTCCTTCTCTACTGTCTTTCCGAGTCCAATTAAGAGAGAGAGAGAGAGAGAGAGAGAGAGAGAGAGAGAGAGAGAGAGAAGTTTTTGAAGTAGTTTTTGCCTTCCTTCAGAGAGAGAAGAGAGGTGAGCGCAGGTGGTGGTGGTGGTTAGAGAAGCTGGATTGTGGAGGATTTCAATGAGCTTTTGAAGAAGTTTTTGCCTTCCTTCTCTACCTTCTTTCCTGGTCCAATTAGGTTTATGTTTCATCTTTTATTTGGTTTGGTTATCTTTTCTACTCTACCATCTTTCCAAGTTCAATTATGTTTATGTTACTTTTTTTTTTTTTGTTTAGTTATCTTTATTACCTGGGTTATGCTTCATTTGATTTTAAAATAAGATATATTTGATCACAACATAAATCTATAGTTATTTTTGTATATCAATTTTGCAGATTTAAACACTCAGGAATTTGTTATGCATAGTGTGCTTAGCTTTATTGGGTCAATAGATGTAAGGTACATCCTCAAGCACCCACTTGTTCCTTATGATTGAGATTATGTTGTATTTTTTCTGATTATATATCATCTTTGTCACAAGTCCTGATACATACCTCCTTCATTTGGAGCTGCTTAACTTCATGCTGGTTGCGATGTCAACTCAGCTTCTTTCCGGGCCATCTCCAGGACCGGAAGATGTGAACCCATTCATCGATGCAGCAATGTCTCAGGTTACTTGATGAAACTCTTGCGTTATGTTTCATCCAAATTTCCTGTTGTTTCAATTATCTTACACCACTTCTTCAATGCTCAGGAAAGTTCTTTGGTTCTCGTGGTTGTCCGTAGACTGCTCCTCAGTTACATTTCAGGACCTTCCATATCCCTAAATAGTGCATCTTATTCTGTATATTCTGAAGGAAGTCAGCCTGGTGTTTTACAAAGAGTTGGTTCTGCAGCTGGTATGGCGGTATCCTTGATGCATTATTAAAGCTTACTGTTTACTTATATAAAGATTGTTTACCGGTTGGGAAATGTTGAAACTTAAATTTCTCTCTGTTGATGTCAATTTTTTGATTTGCAGCAAATTTCATGTTATTGCCATTCAACTTTCTTGTCAGTTCTAGCGGTGAAGGCTCAAGAAGTCTGTTGGCAGACTGCAGTCTCCACGTGCTACTTATTCTCATTCATTATCGTAAATGTGTTGAGGGCATTGAACCAATTACAGATAAAAGTAATGATACAACTGCTTCAGATTCCCTTTTGAAAGGGAGTACACATTTTTCTGACAACCCTTACTGCAAGGCCTTAGAACATGCAACAGATGTTGAATGTAAAATGCTTTCTTGTTTGTCTCTTTACGTAATCTTATTTCGAAGGCATATTCACATAACTTGAGTAGATATGTTCCTTGCTTGCAGTTGATCGTGCAGATACTGAGGGTAATGTACATGTTGGTCCAGTTTTGAGGTTACCTTTTGCGTCTCTGTTCGATGCTCTTGGGATGTGAGTCGCTCTCTTTTCTTGTGTACTTTTTATTTTTAAATTTGATTTACTATTTTATCAAGTATAGGCTAATTCTTTGTCTGCATTATTATGTAGATAATAAGATTGTTGACAATTGAGTGTGATACAGCAGACACCAAATTAGGGTTTAAAAAGATCTTAGTGGTGTGGGAGAGGACAAATATTTTTGTTAGTTTTATTTATTTATTTATTGTGGTAGGGGAAAAAAATCTCTCACTCTTAATTCAAACAGATTTAATCTCTATTCCTTATTTCAACCTTGCTCCAAGTTTGTTTCCCCCTTTTGTTTTTTGAGTATCACCTAACAATTTTGTTGTGTTTCTGCAGGTACTTGGCTGATGAGGCTGCTGCTCTTTTGCTTTACTCTTTGTTGCAAGGGAATGCTGGCTTTCTGGAGTATGTCTTGGTGCGAACTGATTTGGATACACTGGTATGGAACAGAAGCTTATCTTGTCATGAAAAAAAGTTATTAAGATGATATTGTTTTTCAACTTATGTCCTTGAGTGTTAGACTTTGGAGATATTTCATAGGTAGTGATTTACCAATTTTGATTCATGCTATTTGGACTAGTCATTTCTGTTTGTAAATGCCTTGCGTCATCAAGTTTGCTTCTACATTGATATGAAACTTGATGCTAATATGTTTTTGAAATGGACAGTTGATGCCTATACTGGAAGCTTTATACAATGCTCCAAAGAGGACATCTAATCAAATCTACATGTTGCTTATTATTCTTCTCATACTTAGTCAGGATTCTTCTTTTAATGCCAGCATTCACAAATTGGTAAGGATCACCTGTGGTAGCCAGCACTAGACTTTTATTCATTAGGCCTCCTGTTAATGTATTTATCATGTGAACAGATACTTCCTAGTGTTCCCTGGTATAAAGAACGTCTCCTCCATCAAACATCTCTTGGTTCGTTAATGGTCATTACGCTGATACGGACAGTGCAGTATAACCTATCGAAGTTGCGGGTATCCATCTTTCCATTGTCACAGTGAATTTTCATGAATTTTCTTGCAAGTGTTATTGTCAGATTGCTTATATGACTTTATATTTATGTTAGTTGGATGTAAGACCTCGAGATTAAGCTTTTAAATACTTTAACAAAGTCATGACAATAGTTTTTGGGTGGTATGATCATGGGCATCATTTCTTTGAAGATTTTGTAACTTTCCTAACATGTTTGGTTTGTTACATTGTAATAGGATGTTTATCTCCATACAACTTGTCTGGCAACTTTGGCAAACATGGCACCTCATGTCCACCGTTTGAGTGCATACTCATCCCAGAGATTGGTCAGCCTTTTTGATATGCTCTCTCGAAAGTATGACCTTTTATGTTGTTCTCCATGAGCTTTATATTTTTCATTTCTACTTGTTTTGTAGTTTACAAAGTTATTCTTTCATGCACTTCTGGCATGATTTTTTTTGTTAAAAGTTTTTAAAATATTTCTCTGTGTAATATTTGATTTAGGTATAACAAATTAGCAGAAGTGCGAGATAATCAGATGCGAATAGCCAAAGGCAACTCATTTGAAGGAAATGGCCTTGCAGATGATACAGTAATGACAACACTCCTTAACTTATCATTGACACCCTTTCCCATTCTTTTGTCGACTGAGCTAGAATTTTTCCTATTGCAGTCAACAGAGATGCATATATATACCGACTTCTTGAGACTAGTTCTTGAAATATTAAATGCAATTTTGACTTATGCCTTGCCACGAAATCCTGAGGTACTCGCATGTACACTAGCAGGGGTCTGTCTGTGTTAGTGTTATATTGTTCACACAAAATGATTAATGCTATCACTTTATAATTTTTTCTGTTTTCCATATTCCTCACTGTATGCAATGGACAGGTTGTATATGCAATAATGCACAGGCAGGAGGTTTTTCAGCCTTTCAGGAATCATCCACGCTTCAGCGAGCTGCTTGAAAACATCTACACTGTATGTTACAGAACTTGTAGCTTATCCTGTTTTCAAATTAATAGGCAAGTTTTGGTGATTACTTGGACCATGTTTTCTTAGTGCATTTGAATTGTACTTTTTGTTTGGCTTTGTAGGTGTTAGATTTTTTCAATAGCCGCATGGATGCCCAGAATACGGATGGTGAATGGTCAGTAGAGAAAGTACTCCAAGTCATAATAATTAATTGCAGATCATGGCGGGGTGAAGGGATGAAGGTAAAAAAGGAAAAGAAATGAAAAAAGAAATTTTGATTGTTGAATAACGTGGCCGAAGTGCACGGTTGCTACCTGGAGATTGTTTAAAATGTCCTAAAAATCTTTTCTCAGATGTTCACTCAGTTGCGGTTCACATATGAACAAGAGAGTCATCCGGAGGAGTTCTTTATTCCGTACCTGTGGCAGCTAGTTCTATCTCGCTGGTAAACTATCTTCTCTCCTTATAGAGGAATAAATTAAAAAGCAACAACGTGCTCATTTTTCCCCTTTCTGTCCTTATTTGAAATAGGTTGTATATTTGTCAAATTTTCAGTGCAGAACTTTCCGTGTAAATATTGAACATGTTAGATATTCATCGATTAAATTATGAATCTTGTTATCCATTTTGCATCCCGTGCGGGTTGAATACAGTTCCTATAAGGTGTTGTCTTTGGGTCGTCTCTTTAACTGACATCTGTTTTCTTTCATGTGTTTTCAGCACGCTCGGTTTCAACCCTCGATCCATAAATTTGTTTACAGTTGATCCTCCTTCCGAAGTATGTACATACCTGCAGGCCTCCTCATATGCTTATATTTTGTGTGCATGGAATATGATTTGCATATATTGCCAGAGGGGGAAATTTTCAACATTGAGATGGATTTGTTTTCCTGCCTTTAGCTGACTCACCCTCTTACCATTCTCTCCATCGGCGTGTTGGATTATCGTTGTAGTAACAAGTATTTGGTGTTGTGCAGAAACAGAGTGATTATGAAGTGGAATCCAGCGATCGTGTTAATGGAGAGTCGGCGAAGCAAGCAGTCTTTGTTGATCCGTAGATGTGATACATAACGATGCTGCAAGAGACGCTGAGGCTTTCCGGAGGATGTGTAGATACGTGAAATAGTAGCAAAGATGTATTCTTGTCATTCTTTTTCTGTTTATATGTTTGCAACACTAGTACCTCTTATACGAAAACGTATTCCGAAATCCAAATCTCCAATGTAATCTATACTACCTATTAACAGAATTCTACTTCTCACCAAGTTTTGTCTCCTTTTGTAGTAATGCCGTACCGAGGACATGATACAGTTAATCTGACCGCTGCAATTTCATGTTTTCAAATTTTCTGTCCCTATTTATTCAATTCCCCATCTTTTCAAATTATAGTCTACGCTCGTCCATCTTTTAAGTATTACAATGACAAGAAGCAGGAGCAGGAGCACGACCATGAGCATGATTATCAAGCAGATACTCCATGGATGATAGATCCTCCCCCTAAACTGTTTCCCAAATGACAACTAGTAATGAATATTTTCTGGTTCCAAAAAAAAAAATTCTTCCATACCCTCAGATCCTCATCCTTTATATGTTTGTACCTACTATGAAGCTAATTTCGAGGCACCTGTGGAGGTTTTTTCTCTGCGCTCTAGGCATAAAATAGGAGAAAATTTGTCTTGTAACCGAGACGCCATTTTAGTGGCACCATCACCTCAATACTATCTATTACAAAGTTATTGCATGTATGTATTCTTTGGGTGATGGTGCTGTTTTTTCTCGATTACAAGATAGGACTTCTCCTTCTAAATAGCTTATACTAGCACAGATGCCCGCGCTCTGCTGCGGGTTTGAAACCGTAACCACAATTTAACACACCCATCTCAAGTAATTGGACTAATTAACCTTTACAACAATGATTAGCAACTAAAATTGGTCCACAAATTAATAAAAAAAACCAAGTGAAAATCTGAACACTATTAGAAAATAAATACGTATACATACATGTCGGATCCATAAATTTTATCATGAGTTCAGGTGTAAACAACTTGATTGTGGGGTGTATGAGGTTTAGTAGCACCACTTCCAAAACCTACACAAATCGTTTACAGAGCAGGAGGTTATGAGAACACATCATCTAAAGCTTAAAGTTGTTTCTCAAAGCTAGTTATAGAATACAGCAGTCTAATCAACTCCTCTGGATATGGTGTCAAAAAAGGATTTTTCCTGCCTACGGTCAACATCCTAATACATGGATAATGCTGTTTGGTTAACAACTCTCCTCCTCTGCTTCTTCAAAGCTCAAAACTTTCACACTCAATGGATCAAATAAGCCTTGTTTTTAACACCCTTTTGGAGTTTGATCTTTAAGTGTGTTAAATTTTTAATTTATTTTTTGTCTGATTTGAATTTGTGGGTTTTGTCTCCTAATCTCAAAAGCTTATAGTTCTATATATGTAAGTAATAATCCACAATATCTCAATTTTTTTCCAAGCAAAAATAAATACCTCAACAAATCAGTGCCTCATTTGGTATTCTTCTTTCCAGTTCCATCACTTTTTTTCCATGTTCTTAGGTCCTTGATGACAACGACCTCACTCAGTCACACACTCGCTTATATTTTCTAATCCCCATAAATCAACAACTAATCCCAATTCTTCTATCATATAATTACCATTAATAAGAAAGAATAAAACTCAAATTTCAGAAATAACAAAAATGCAAACTTCATATGGAAATGGAAGGTTTACCTGCAGATCGTCAACCAAGGATGCTTTTGCCCAAGCAATCTGATCAGTTCTCTCGGCCTCGGGCAGAGCAGCCACCTTGGATTTAGTAAGTCGGTCAAGTGTTCTGTTGTCATCCTGCAACTTGGTTACCTAAGAAAGCAATACATCCATAAGGTATACAACAATTTAACTCATTATAATTATTAATTCATGTAAATAAATGAGTCGATAAATCCGTTAACACTGTAGAAACCAAATACATATTGAATTCTCTATATCTCACATTTACAGACCAATTATGGAAGTCAAAATAGACACTCAAAACTGATACAAAAATACTACATAAAGTTTTTTCAACCCTATCTGTCTTAAAACAAAATTAAAGGGCTCATATTACACAACAGACCTCCTGCAGCAAGCTTAAGCTCTGTCTCCAGTGGAGTAATGATGGACTCAACGGGTGGCATTTCTTCATCTTTCTGTGCAGCATGAACTCTTCAAAGTGTGGCTTCTGCCGCAATATTTTGATATAAAACAAAACCCCCATAATCAGATTAATTAGGGTTTTTTTCTTCATAGTTTCATGTTCTTCAAAAGATATATGATGTAAAATATACTTGAGTATTATCACTGTACAAAAAAATACTAAACGGATATATCACATTTAAGTTTAAGTATGCTGATTACCAAAATTAATGAATTATATTTTAAAAACAAAGGTTATACTTATGGTAAAAATTACACTAAATATATTAGATGGTCAAAAAAAAAAAAAAAAAAAAAAAAAAAAAAAAAAGAAAAGAAAAAGAGTATCATTTACCGTACAGTTGATATTGTACTCTCATTACATTATTAAGGTCGCCTTTGTGCTGCAGAGATAATGAACAAATCTTAAGTCAACTAATGTTGAGGCAAAATAAGAAATAATATCATAATTATTAAAAACAACAATGCTACATGTGGGAATTCCTTAGCCCACCTACAGATGACTGAATGTCTCTGTCGTAGCTGAGTTAATTGATGACTTGATTGTGAAGCTTGTACCTGGATGGAAACCTTCATCGGAGTCGTCTCTAACGAACAAAGATGGGTGAGCTAAAGAGGGAGCTTGATGCTATTGGTAGCAGAATTTCTCGAAATTAAGGGAAGAAGAAATGCAGAGTGCAAAGAAGAGTTGGATAGCAGAACATGTTTGGCCTTGTACATACATTTGCGTTTACGGTTAGTAATGAAGATTTTCTTGTTCCAAAAAAAAAGTGTTTCTTTTGCCTACTATGAAGGTAATTTCGTGGCGCATGTGGAGGTAATTTTTCTCTTTACTCTAGGCATACTTAAAGATAGGATAAAATTTGTCTTATATCTGAGACGCCATTTTAGTAGCACCATCACCTCAATATTGTCTATTACCAAGTTATTGCATGTACGTATTCTTTGAATGATGGTGTTGTCTTTTTTTTTTTTTTTTTTTTTTTTTTTTTTTTCCGATTACAAGATAGAACTTCCCCAATGATACTGATTGGGCTATACTGATGTTGATTGGGCTGGTGACCCCAATGATAGGAGGTCTACCACTGGCTTTGTGATTTTTCTGGGGTCTAATCCCATCTCTTGGAGTTCTAAAAAGCAGCATACTGTTAGTCAGTTTTCTACAGAGGCTAAGTACAGAGCCATGGCCACTACAACTGCTGAAGTAGTCTGGATACAACAGCTTCTTCAGGATTTACATGTGTCCTGTTCTGATGCTCCCTCCCTACATTGTGATAACATCTCAATTATGGCTCTTGCCACTAATCCAGTTCTTCATTCTAAAGCTAAGCACATTGAAATTGATTGTCATTTTGTTCGTGAAAGAGTTCAACAAGGCACTATTCACCTACAGTTTGTTGCTTCTGCTGATCAGTATGCAGACATCTTAACCAAAGGCTTGTGTTCTCCTCAGTTTAACTATTTTTGTTCCAATCTCATGCTTGGTTGTTCCAAGCATGGGATTGAGGGGGAATGATAGGTTGTAATATGTGTTTAGTGTACAACAGAATGGTTAGTGTAATGACAAGTGTCATATGATGATTAGTTGAGGTAGAGTGTTAGTTACAAATGTAAAGGATGGTATAAGCTATAAATACCATAAGGATGTATTTATCAAAGTAAGAAGAAAGAAATAGAAAAGTGAAGTATTTCAGATAATTGTTTTGAAGCTTTCTCTCTCTGTATTTGTTGATTTCTTGATTCCTCATTGTTAACAAAAGATAGGATAAAATTTATCTTGTATCCGCGACGCCATTTTAGTAGCACCATCACCTCAATATTGTCTATTACCAAGTTATTGCATGTACGTATTCTTTGAATGATGGTGCTGTTTTTTTTTTTTTTTTCGATTACAAGATAGAACTTCCCCATCTAAATAGCTCATAATATTTATGCTTGCTAAAATTAAAAGTATGTTTAGATTATGGGGTACCAAAACGTAACATTATTCTTATAAACATATGTGAACACTAAATACATGTGAGAAATTATAAAGTATTAAGCCAGAAAGCATCCTAACATAATGATTAAGACCTAAACTAGGGTTCCGCCCTTCACATACTCGGTGAAGGCCAAGGCTACAAGACCTAACATGGCCAACCTTCCATTTATGAGCTCAGCATCTGGGGTCATGATCCCATCTGATTCTGATTCCACGCTGAGTCCATTAAATAGAGGAATCAATGATGCCACTGTTATCAAAATACTAGTTCCAAGGAACAATGAGACTCCACCATTGGATATCTGAGCGAACACATCCTGCCCCTTGGATAGTTCCACTGCTAGAGCTGAAACAAACCCAACCATTGCAAGTCTGCCGTTGATCCTCTCCGGCACTGGCCCACTGAATGCAAACAAGTCTGAAAACTTTGTGCTAACCTGCTATGAGATACGTGTCACATATTATCCATGTGTGAATGCCACAGTAACGACATATTGCTATGGAACTCCTTAGCAATACATATATACATTGGGGTAGCTAAATTTAATCTTTGGATGAATATTCTTGTATTGCTCTCGAATAAATTGGATTGGACTTATATCAATACCGACATACAAACTTGTAGTTCCTTTGACAAAGTCCCATATTATCTTGATTTTAAAGTTTTAAATGTACAAATGCATAATTAGCATGAGTAAGGTAATATTTATTAAACTTTTAATAGTTAAGACAATACAACAAATAAATAACGGATCAATTCAAGTAACACTAGACACTTAAGCAAAACAATACCTTGCTGGGAGAAGAAGGTGTAGGAAGTGGTGGTGGTGGATTTTTTGATGCATTTGTAACTATAGATGGTTGTTTCTTCTGACCATCCTACAAATGAAAAATAAATCAGATATAGTACGTAATTAGTATCATTATTTTATAAATATATGTACGTAAGATGCACATATATAAGCCAAATAACGAAGAAGACAGAAGAATAGAATAATTACCTTGGCCATTGAACATATCCTTATTTGAGGGTAGATGTGCACAGTTGGTGCAACAAGGTGATTCACTCTAACTGATTTGTTCTTTCCCGCTCCATAAGCCAAGGAATTAGCTAGGAATGTTGAATGCATGAAAGTTGCTGATGCAGCCATTGTATAAATATGTATTCTGGTTCTTGGTTAAACACTAACAAAAATATCAAACTCTAAGCTTTTGGAGACGTAATTTGTTCTTACTTCTTGATATCAAGGTTTGAGCACCTTAGTTGCTTTTTATAAGGTAATGGTGCCCTAGTGGGGGAAGCTCTTTAAGCGGTTTATAGTTTGGCACGTCATCACTGTTTTACTTTCCCAATGACACATGACCACGTCTGTTAGAAGGAAAAAAAAAAACTTACTTGAAACATGCATTGTGTAGCTGTAATTATATGACTAGAGAAGAGAATAAAAAGAAGTATACTTCTCTTGAAGGAACGAGAGGCCGACGTACATGCATGGCTGCAGAACATACAACATTACCATCTAGCCAGTAGTGACCATCCTGGGGTCACATTAATTTGTCGGGTCTTCAAATTTTTATGATATTTTGAGCAAGGGAATGATGTCTCGCAGGACCACGACTCCTTTCAGCTAGGGGACACTGTATAGCAATAGCAGACACAATTGCACTAGAGAACGGATCTTTATGCTTCATTTAGTTTCATCCGCAAGAAAAATGTTAGATGAGTACTTGGTGGCCCACTCTCTTGGTCACTTTGCATAATTGCACTTGTTTGATAGCTAGGACAGCTTTGTGTGTTTGATCTTGTCCATATATGCCAGGTGCACGGTACGTAGAGACGTGGCACCTCGCACACGCTATAACGTCGCACACAGGGTTGGTTTGTTGTTTGATTTTTTTAGTTCGTGAATATACTTGAGCTTAAAAAAAAATTCAACCAAAACTATATGGATGAGTTAGTCTAAAATACTCTTTAATTTAAAAAAAATAGTTTATTGGTATTATTGTAAATGTAAATTTTGTTCAAGGTTGAATTGACAAAACTCCACTGACAAAATAAGACTCACTGTTAGTCTAATTGACGAATACCCGAGAAATAAGGAGGGCGTCTGCCAAAGGGCCTTTGATGGCTAAGTCAGTGAATAGTTTGAGAAAAACTAGAACAAAGAGAATTATGAGTAGTAAGTGACGATTATCGGTTTCCCTGTTGGAACATGACTATTTATAGGAGTAAACCCTCATGCAATAACAAACACAATTGCACTAGTTTCTAGGTTTCAACTAGAGGACATATGTAATAACAGACACAATTGCACTAGACGACGAAGCTTTTGATTCGTTTTCGCCAAAAAGAAAAAGGTTGGATTGGATGGTTATATTGCTTTGCTTGTTCATCATGGGCCATGACCCTCTCATCATTTGCATTTGTCTGATAGTTTTGGAGAGCTTTGTGGGCAATTTATCTGTTGTCTAGTCCATGTATGGTGATCTGAGGGACGTGGCTCCCCAAACACAGCACAATGAACAAGTCAAAGAATTAATTCTGCTCCCCTTAATTTTTTAAGGTTTTTACTTTTCTAGTATTTTCAGTGTAGTGTAGCTATATGCACAAGTACACAATCAATATGAATTAGCACCAAGTTTAATTCTATATTGCAGTATGCGTGTATGCGTTTTTGAAGGTATTTACCGTTTTATACGACGACTAGCTAGTTTAACTTTTGGGTCCTAGTACATGTGTTAACATATATGAACTTGAAGCATAAAGCATTTGAAAAGGGGATGTTACCAACTTTCACCTTATAAGTCCTTTATAATTTTAAAATTCTTGCACTGTTATTTAATAATAAAAAAATATTTTCACGGCCATTGTTAATCCAACAGTATCCTCCAGATCCTCTTTATGAGGATCTCGGGATCCATGAATCGTGTCCGTTCATTATACATCGTGTGATCAGTTTTTGTCAAGTACTGTTTGTGTTCAATTTTAAATAAAAAAAATTTAAAATGATTTCTGACCGCACGATGTACGATGAACGAACACGATTCATGGACTTCCAGGATTCTCACAGAGGATTCGGATTCATCGTTAATGATATGCTATGTTAGCAATATATAAAAATAGAAATCATCTAACCATTTTATTAGCAATATCATAATTTCATTGTTTAACTAACAAACGTGATTATGGATTTAGTTAATTTTTGTAAAAATATCTTTAAAGAATGATCTAAAAAATAGATGATTCGGATCGTCATGAAACATTAGAGGATAAGAAATGAAAAAGAAGAAAATCTATGAAAAAAAATGCTAGCATTTCTTTTTTGACTAATATTAGGTAAACCAAATTTGTCAAACCATGTGATGTGTCAACAATAGAAAATAAGCACGTTAATTAACATTTAAGTAATAATTCATTCATCAACAACCACGTCATATGATTGACAAAGTACGATTTAAATGGATGATTTTCATAGCATTACTGAACTTTCGATTTCCCTACTAAACTTTTTAACTGAACTTTCGATTTCCCTGCTAAACTTTTTAATTGAAAAACTAAGTACTCAAACTAATTTTTTTTGCCAATTACACCCCTACTATTAGTTTTTCATTCATTTCATCCAAGTTTCTGTTAAATAAAAGCATGTGCAGAACATGTGAATGTACTTCGGTCGCTTCATTCTTTAAAGTAATTGAAAACCCTAGATTTCTAAAATGTCGACCTGTGCAAATATGTGTGATTCTATAGCTTCTATATCTGAAGGTCTAGTGAAGTGACGCTTTTGTCCTCAAAGGAGTGTCACGTGGTGTGCATGTGATAAGAGTTAACGTTAATTTGGATGAAATCTATGCAAAACTAACGGTATGGGGAAATCAGCCAAAAAATTAGTTTTAAGTCCTTAATTTTCCAATTAAAAAGTTGAGGAGGGAAATCGCAAGCTAAGCAAAAAGTTCAAGGGGAAAATTAGCAGTAAACTCTTTTTTATTTTTTTATAAATAAGTGAAAATGAGAATTGCTAAATTCTTTAATCTAGATCATTTATAATAAGGGTAACGCTGATGAGACTAAATTTATAAACTGTATATGTGAACTAAATTATGTGTCACCAATAAAAAAAAATAAGCATGATAATTAACATTTAAGTAATAATCTAATCATCAACAACTAACATCATTTAGTTTATAAAATTTAGTATTCCTAACATTAATAATAATTGTTTCCAAGTACACAGTAACAGAGGCCCTCGAAAATCAGAATTCCCAAAAACCGTAATCAAACTCCATTAGTTTGGTGCACAAATACAAGTACCACTAGAAGTGGAAGTCCTAAAAAATTGAAATTCCCAGAAACCCTAATCAAACTACAATATATAATGTCTCCCCCTACCCTACATAATTGATTAACAGGTCTCTCCCAATTCCAATCGCTAGGTTTTCATCTCTAATCTCTCTCGCTCTCTCCGTCATTCAGTCTCTGGTTTTTAGGGCATTCTTAGGGTTTTGAATCAAGTAGTTTGCCTCTCGGCTAGAAATTTTTGTGACTTTCGTGGTTCAGCATTTGATTTTGGGGTTGCAGATAGCGCCTTGGCTAAGTCTCGGATAGTTTTAACAACGGGGAGCTCCGCCGCAAACCGCCAAAATTCTGGTACAGAATCGGGGACATGTGGTTTATGGGATGCAGTTTTCGTCTTCGATCAGCGTTTGATTCCTACACCGTGGCTTGCAAGGCATTTTTTGAGCATGCACCGTCTTAATCTGATTCCAGTTGGGGTTGAGAACAAGAAGCTTTGATCGATAGAGTTTTTGAGATACGTTTTTGTCTTTTCTCCGAGGAACGAAAGAAAAGATTGTTCCTTTGCGGAGATTTAAGGTTATGGATTCCTATAGCGGTTTGGAAGATGCTGCCGTTGTGGAGAAAGATCCGACTGGGAGATACTTGCGGTATGACGAAGTGTTGGGGAGGGGAGCATTCAAGACTGTATGTAAGGCATTTGATGAAGTCGACGGAGTCGAAGTAGCTTGGTGCCGAGTGAATATCAAAGGAGTAGAAGAAGTGGAAAGATTGTATTCGGAGGTTCATCTGCTGAAGTCACTGAAACATCAAAACATCGTACAGTTCCATAACTCTTGGGTGGATGATAAGAACATGACCATCAACATGATAACAGAGTTATTCACTTCCGGAAGCTTGGGGCAGTACTGAAATAAGCATAAGAATGTCGATATGAAAGACATCAAGAATTGGGCTAGACAGATTCTTCGAGGCCTGGACTATCTGCATTCTCACAATCCTCCAATTATTCATAGAGATTTGAAGTGTGACAACCTATTTGTCAATGGATTTAATGGAGAACTGAAAATCGGAGATCTCGGATTGGCGATTGTCATGCAGCAGCCTACTGCTCATAGCATAATTGGCACCCCTGAATTCATGGCTCCAGAGCTTTATGACGAGGAATACAATGAATTAGTTGACATCTATTCTTTTGGCATGTGCTTGCTAGAGATGGTGACTTGTGAATACCCTTATAATGAATGTAAAAATCTGGCGCAAATTTATGCAAAGGTTACCTCTGGTGTAAAGCCTGCTTCCCTCAGTAAAGTAGACAATCCTCAAATCAAGCAGTTCATGGAGAAGTGTCTAGTTCCAGTTTCTATGCGATTGTCTGCGGTGGAACTCTTGAAAGATCCAATCCTTGCAATTGACAATTTGACGGGGTCCAGCTGTGATCTTTCACAACTACACAAGTTGTTGAACTTGCCAGACCCCGCATCTAACTCTTCAGTTCTGGAGTTACAGGGTTTCTCTAAGAATAATGAGTTCAGGTTAAGAGCGGAGAGAAATCCCGTCAACACAGTGTCTTTAACTTTGCTCATTGCTGATACATGTGGTCTTGTGAGGTATATCAGGTTTGAGTTCTATCTCGAGTCTGATACTGTGATTTCAATTGCTGGGGAGATGGTTGAGCAGCTTCATCTTTCACATGAAGATGTCTCTGTCGTAGCTGAACTAATTGATAACTCCTTGGAAATTGTTGTGCTCTGCTACTGAAGAACAAATGAGCGGCTAGTAAGACAATTTTGTGTGATGTTTTACTTCACCCGTATAGAAATGTGTGATCTCATAAACAAATCCATGTTTTATCTTTGGAGCAACTAAATTATAATCATCTTTCTAAAATGACTAAAAGCTAGCAACAAACAGATTATTAAGTTAAAAGACTGGCGCCATGTTTGAGATTGATTATAAAATGACTAAAAGCTTTTTCTATCAACGAAAAGCGATTCTAACAATATTTCACAGAAAAACTTAAAAACTCGACCAGTTTTCTAACCTGAGAAAGAATTATAGGACCTCCTTGAGTTTGAAACAGCTTCCCTGCCTTTATCATAACAGATAATTAGAAATTAAATTTAGCTTCAAAATTATTTATTAAAAAAATTAAATTGCATTGGTGTAAACGGAAGATTTATAATATCCTACCTTGAAAGGTTCATTGTCCTTCGAAAAGCGATTCCGGGGACATATTTCAGCCAAACTGGGAATCCCCTGTTTCAGAAACATAACAAAAAACAGAGTAATGAATATAAGCATAATTACATAAGATCAAAAAAAAAAAAATCACAAAATATTCGTAACAAAAATAATTACCCGAAGTTCCATTCGGCGCAAACATAAGGGCCAATCTGGAGATTAACAAATAGACCTGCTTGTTGCACCAGCTTGATGAACTTGACCAAATCATATTCGTCCCTCAAAATAATACTGCAAATTTGAAAAAATAAAAAAACCAATGAATTAGCAAAAATATATTTGCATTAGAGAGGGCAAAGAAAATGCAAATTTTAAATGTGAATTGCTGATTGCATTACTTTTCCCGGAGAATGTTCATGGCCATTCCAAAACACAAAGGATGACAATCCCAAAACACAGAAGTTAAAAACCCTAATACACAATCCTAAATTTCTTGTTGGGGTTTATCAGAAATTTGTGAATCAAATTCAAATTCCTATCCAAACTCAATAACCAGAAAACCAAACAGAGAATACAAATTCAATAATCCCAAAAGTTATTGAAATCAAACCTATTTCAACTCTAATATAATCCAAAAATACCAAATTCGCTTACCTTTAGGAAAAAGAAAAAAAATTATATACCTTGATGATAAAGAGTTTGGAAAGCCGCAGAGAAAAACTGGAAAATTCGAGTAACAACTTCTGCTGCAACTAAAAATCAAAGCAGATCAGAAAAGTACACCCAAAGCTTGAAAAAATATTAAATCACACACAATCAGAAAAATAAAAAAACTCACCAGTAAGCGTTTGATCGTATCCTCTCTTCCTGAAATAAAAAATCAAAACACATCAGAGAACCACACGTAAACCACGGAAAAAACAAAAAAAAAAAAATATTAAAATCCCATGTGGCAAGAAAACCAAATAACTCACCAAAGAACGTTAGATCGCTCAGGCAAAAAAACGATTCGAATTTAACCCAGATCGACAACCACAACGAAAATCACAGAGTCCATATATAGAAGGAAAAGCAGAGGATGGAAAATTTTCCAGGAAGAAAACGACCATGGGTAAGAGCGATGTGAAGCAAGAAAACCGCCGTAGTTAATCGGCGAGAAAAACCCGACAACAACAGGCAGCATGAAAGAGGAGAAAAAACACCCAATGTTCTAGAATAAGCAAAAGCTGAGAATGGGGAGAGAGACGATCGGAAAGAAGCACCATCGACGATAAACATGTCGAAAAGATGGAGCAGAAGAGTCCAGAATAGAGGAAAAGCGAAAGGCAGCACGGATGACAACACATGTAAAAAGGGTCCAAACGAAATTAAACAAATCAAGTAAGGATAAAATCGGCATCACACTGGTATTATAGTGCAAACACGTTTAATAGGCCAAGCTAGAAATAGCGTTCACGAGGGGTCTAACTAAGCAGCAGCGGCTGCAGGTCATTGTTAAAATCCAAATGCAATTTTAAGTTGGGCATTTTATCGAGCACTTAACCCATACTTATTATTGTGTGCTTTGTGTACATCTCCACTTTTTGTGCCATTTTAGTTGTATCTTTAGGTTTATATCCTTAGGCTCAATATTGTTGAATAAATTAATAAATATACTCTATATGTACAAAATTAGGAGGTCATATTTAGTTTATTAGACATATGAGAGTAGAAAATTCAAAATGAACAGTGTATTTTTTGGCAACAGATCTAGTAAATATTATGACACATGGATTCTCTCGTCTACGCGTAGTGGTTTGAGAGACGTGCCACAAGTATACATCACAGTGTACTACGCAGTGATTTCTGAGGTTACATTTGTTCATAGTTTTCAAAGTTTTGTATAGGGGAGGAAAATGACCGACTGATGCCTCATGGGACCACGAGCACTAGTTTCAAGGTTTCAACTAGAGGACATATGTAATAACAGACACAATTGCACTAGACAACGAAGCTTTGGATTTGTTTTCGCATTGGATGGTTATATTGCTTTGCTTGTTCATCATGGATCATGACTACTCTCTCATCATTTGCATTTGTCTGATAGTTTTGGAGAGCTTTGTGGGAAATTTATCTGTTGTCTAGTCCATGTATGGTGATCTCAGGGACGTGGCTCCCCAAACACAGCAAAATGAACAAGTCAAGAATTAATTCTACTCCCATTAATTTTTTAAGGTTTTTACTTTTCTAGTATTTTCAGTGTAGCGTAGCTATTGCACAAGCACACAATTAATATGAATTAGCACCAAGTTTAATTTCTATATTGCAGTATGCGTGTATGCCTTTTGAAACTACTTACTATTTTATACGACGATCAACTTCTGAGTACTAGTACATGTGTTAACATATATGAACTTTAAGCATAAAGCATTTGATAAGGGGATCTTACCAATCTCCACCTTATAAGTAGATCATTAAACGATGGCCTTCTCTTTCTGCTTTGTCCTTTATAATTTTTAAATTCTTGCATTGTTACTTAATAATGAAAATCATATTTTTCACGGTCATCGTTTAATGATCTACTCTGTCAAAAATAAATCTAAATTTTTAATTAATATTATCATAATTTTATTGTTTAACCAACGAACGTGATTATGGATTTAGTTAATTTTTTTGTAAAAATATTTATAAAGAGTGATATAAAAAAAAATAGATGGTTCGGATCATCATAAAATAATAGAGGATGAGAAATGAAAAGGAGAAAATCTAAAAAAACAAAATGTTGCTAGCATTTCTTTTTTAAATAATGTTAGTTAGACCAACTTTTTAAACCAAATTTGCAAATCATGTAATGTGTCACCAATAAAAAATAAATACGTTAATCAATACTTCAGTAATAATTTAATCATCAACAATAACATCATATGATTTTTCAAGCATTAACAACCACGTCATATGATTTACTGAAGATTTAAATAGATAATCTATCTAGCATTACTTTTATTTAATATAAATAAGTGAAAATGAGATTTGGTAAATTCTATGATCTAGATAGTCATCAATGTACTAAGTTGGCAACTTATTTTATTATTGTATTTAAAAAAAAAACGATACTATATACAATGAGTTAGCAATAATATGGTTTAAATTTTTTTTTTGACGATAATCAAACCTAAGACCTTACAAGTGAAGCAGAAAACTATTAGACCATAATACTAAGTGGCATCAAACTTGTTTTTAGATTAGAAAAAGGAACACATGCCCCTGTGATCTAAAATGAAGAGGCATACTGGCCCAGGTAACCTCTAAATTGTTTTTTAAACTGGTCCCAAAGTAACACTAACACATGCCCCTCCGATCTAAGTTGGTTACCGCATTAGTTTAACAAAATAATTTATAAAAATAATTTGTTTCCAAGCACTACTAAGAGCAGTTCCACCCCAGCCCTTTAGGCTAGCACCCAGGCCAAAAAATGGATTGGCATGCCTTTTTTTGCTCCATCCCAGCCTAATAGGCTAACACCTAGCCCAAGTCAGGCCGCAGGCCGGCCCATAATCGACAGAGTAAAGGACGGCTCATCTGGCGTCATGCTGACGCCAGCGTGACGTTGCATGGCATTTTATTTTATTTTTTACGCCAGGTGCACGTCACCGACAAGAAATCAGAGGTGAGCCCGCTTACACAGGCGCACTAAACCAATCTGACGGGAGGCCACGTGGCCAATCTTGGGCCATTGGATTTCCAACGGCTAGTTTTCTAGATCGTTGAATTCTTAACGGTCAAAAAATTTTGAATTTGAAATCCAACGGCTAGTGATGTGGCTTGATCTGGACCATTCGATATTCCAGAGATCAACGGTCCATGTTTTTACCCCATAAATTAAAAAAAAAAAGCACAACGGTCAGAAGTATGACTGTTGGCCACATGTCAACGTATAGGCTATTAATCCAACGGTCCAGATTAATAAACTAAATTAAAATTTATAAAAAATAATAATAATTAATTAATTTTCTTATAAATACCTAACCCTCATCCTTTCTACCAAAGCTTTCATATGCTTTTTGTGTGAAAAAAAATACCCAGAACCTCATCTTTTCTTTTTTTGTCCATATAAACCCTACATCCATCTTCATCAAATCTTGAGTTCTTACAATGTCTTCTTCAAGGAGAGTGTATAAACAGTTTGAGGAGCAACAGAAAAGATTGTTGGCACAACAGGAAGAATTGGTTAATCTCGAGGAAGGTGGAGATGGAGATGAGGCTTTCGCAATGGAGGAGGATAAGGAAGATGACCATAGAAGGCAAAGAGCCTCACATTCCCTCTGTGTCATGGAAGTTATGGGTTAGATAGCCAAACCCAGACGTGTCGCAAACTTCGATAGAAAAAGGGAAAGACAAGGTAAAGATCTCTTGGAAGATTATTTTATTCCCAATAGCGTATTCCGTGATCATGTTTTTAGACGTCGTTTTAGAATGCAACGAAGTTTATTTGACAAAATCATGAGTGCTATTTGCAACCATGGTCCATACTTTGTGCAAAAAAAAGGATGTTTTTCATGTTCTAGGTTTTCTTCCTGAGCAAAAAATTACGACTGCCTTGCGAATGCTTCCTTATGGAGTATCTGCATATCTAGTGGATGAGATTGCAAGGACGGGAAAAACTGCAAATCTAGTGGATGAGATCGCGAGGATGGGAAAAACCTTCATTGGAGTTGTCTCTAACGAACAAAGATGGGTATGGTGAGCTAAAGAGGGAGCTTGATGCTATTGGTAGCAGAATTTCTCGAAATTATTGGAAGAAGAAATGCAGAGTGCAAAGAAGAGTTGGATAGCAGAAAATGTTTGGCCATGTACATACATTTTGCGTTTACGGTTAGTAATGAAGATTTTCTTGTTTCAAAAAAGTGTTTCTTTTGCCTACTATGAAGGTAATTTCGTGGCGCATGTGGAGGTTATTTTTCTCTCTGCTCTAGGCATACTTAAAGATAGGATAAAATTTGTCTTGTATCCGAGACCCCATTTAGTAGCACCATCACCTCAATACTGTCTATTACCAAGTTATTGCATGTACGTATTCTTTGAATGATGGTGCTGTTTTTTTTTTTTTTTTTTTCCGATTACAAGATAGAACTTCCCCATGTAAATAGCTCATAATATTTATGCTTGCTAAAATTAAAAGTATGTTTAGACTATGGGGTACCAAAACGTAACATTATTCTTATAAACATCTGTGAACACTAAATACATGTGAGAAGCTATAAAGTATTAAGCCAGAAAGCATACTAACATAATGATTAAGACCTAAACTAGGGTTCCGCCCTTCACATACTCGGTGAAGGCCAAGGCTACGAGACCTAACATGGCCAACCTTCCATTTATGAGCTCAGCATCTGGAGTCATGATCCCATCTGATTCTGATTCCACGCTGAGTCCTTTAAATAGAGGAATCAATGATGCCACTGTTATCAAAATACTTGTTCCAAGGAACAATGAGACTCCACCATTAGATATCTGAGCGAACACATCCTGCCCCTTGAATAGCTCCACTGCTAGAGCTGAAACAAACCCAACCATTGCAAGTCTGCCGTTGATCCTCTCCGGCACTGGTCCACTGAATGCAAACAAGTCTAAAAACTTTGTGCTAACCTGCTATGAGATACGTGTCACATATTATCCATGTGTGAATGCCACAGTAACTACATATTGTTATGGAACTCCTTAGCAGTGCATATATACATTGGGGTAGCTAAATTTAATCTTTGGATGAATATTCGTGTATTGCTCTCGAATAAATTGGATTGGACTTATATCAATACCGACATACAAACTTGTAGTTCCTTTGACAAAGTCCCATATTATCTTGATTTTAAAGTTTTAAATGCACAAATGCATAATTAGCATGAGTAAGGTAATATTTATTAAACTTTTAATAGTTAAGACAATACAACAAATAAATAACGGATCAATTCAAGTAACACTAGACACTTAAACAAAACAATACCTTGCTGGGAGAAGAAGGTGTAGGAGGTGGTGGTGGTGGATTTTTTGATGCATTTGTAACTATAGATGGTTGTTTCTTCCGACCATCCTACAAATGAAAAATAAATCAGATATAGTGCGTAATTAGTATTATTATTTTATAAATATATGTACTTAAGATGCACATATATAAGCCAAATAACGAAGAAGACAGAAGAATAGAATAATTACCTTGGCCATTGAGCATATCTTTATTTGAGGGTAGATGTGCACAGTTGGTGCAACAAGGTGATTCACCCTAACTGATTTATTCTTTCCCGCTCCATAAGCCAAGGAATTAGCTAGGAATGTTGAATGCATGAAAGTTGCTGATGCAGCCATTGTATAAATATGTATTTTGGTTCTTGGTTAAACACTAACAAAAAGATCAAACTCTAAGCTTTTGGAGACGTAATTTGTTCTTACTTCTTGATATCAAGGTTTGAGCACCTTAGTTGCTTTTTATAAGGTAATGGTGCCCTAGTGGGGGAAGCTCTTTAAGTGGTGTATAGTTTGGCACCTCATCACTTTTTACTTTCCCAGTGACACTTGACCACGTCTGTTAGAAAAAAAAAATAACTTACTTGAAACATGCATTGTGTAGCTGTAATTATATGACTAGAGAAGAGAATAAAAAGAAGTATACTTCTCTTGAAGGAATGAGAGGCCGACGTACATGCATGGCTGTAGAACATACAACATTACTATCTAGCCAGTAGTGACCATCCTGGGGTCACATTAATTTGTCAGGTCTTCAAATTTTTATGATATTTTGAGCAAGGGAACGATGTCTCACAGGACCATGACTCCTTTCAGCTAGGGGACACTGTATAGCAATAGCAGACACAATTGCACTAGAGAACAGATCTTTATGCTTCATTTAGTTTCATCCGCAAGAAAACTGTTAGATGAGTACTTGGTGGCCCACTCTCTTGGTCACTTTGCATAATTGCACTTGTTTGATAGCTAGGACAGCTTTGTGTGTTTGGTCTTGACCATATATACCAGGTGCACGGTACGTATAAGAGACGTGGCTCCCCGCACACACTATAACGTCGCACACAGGGTTGGTTTGTTGTTTGATTTTTTTAGTTCGTCAATATACTTAAGCTTAAAAAAAAAAAAATAAGACTCACTGTTAGTCTAATTGACGAATACCCAAGAAATAAGGAGGGCATCCGCCAAAGGGCCTTTGATGGCTAAATCAGCGAATTGTTTGAGAAAAACTAGAACAAAGAGAATTATGAGTAGTAAGTGGTGATTATCGGTTTCCATGTTGGAACATGACTATTTATAGGAGTAAACCCTTTCATGCAACTAGGAGGGGGGCTGTAGGCCATACTAGGCAGACCTCTGTGTTGTGCTAGTGTGATGCTAGCATTTCTTTTTTGGCTGATATTAGGTATACCAAATTTTTAAACCATGTGATATGTCAACAATAGAAAATAAGCACATTAATCAACTTTTAAGTAATAATTCATTCATCAACAACCACGTCATATGATTTACAAAATACAATTTAAATGGATGATTTCTGTGACAACCCGTTCCAAATTTTATTATTTTATAAATTTTAAAAGAATAAATTTACGAAAATGCCCTTGAGGCAAGGGTATTGACTTTCGTTGACCAACGTATAGTGAGACATACGAGATATTCCTTTTAAGTATTCTTGTAGTACTCGACGATACGGACACGTAGGCATAAGCAGAAGTGAATTTGGAGTTACGGTTAAAGTTTTACAGAACTGTAAACCTGAGAAGTACTTTGTTTTAGTTACTATTTATATTTTTATAAATTTTTTTATTAATGTTTTTTTAGTTTTTTAAGAAGGAAGAAGAAGAAAAGAAAGAAAAAAAAGAAAAAGGGAATGGCTGCCTGATGGCAGCGAAGGAGAAGAGAGGAAGAAAGTAGGAGGAACTGGGAGAGAGTGGCCAAATGAGGAGAGGAGAGAGTGGCCAAATGAGGAGAGGAGAGAGGAAGGTGAGTGACCAACCAGAAGAGGGAAACAGGAGGGGAAAGTAGGGAGAGGGATACACCGGATCCCTTTACCTGGTTTTCCATTTCGAGTTGACTCGACGGCACCATTAATTCCGGTGCATTTTCCGGTGGTTCTCTGGAAAATTAGAACCCTTCATCACTTGGAATCATCCTAGAATTCTTCCCTCTACCTACTTCAGCCCAAATTGGAGAGAATTTGGCCTTGAAACTGGGTAATCCGCATTGTGGGTGCCATAAGAATCCTTGCTTGTGTTCTACCAATTGTGAAACCACCTCCTTCAATTACCACTACCAAAACACTCCCCTAGAATCCAGGAACAAAGCCGAGGCAGTGGTGGAGGCATCGGAGCAAGTTTGGCCTTGGTCACAGGTATGAAAGTTACTCTACTCATTGAGATCTTCATTCCTGTAAATTTTGGTAATTTTTGGAAATAGTGGAATTTTCCGGCGAACCGTGGCGGCACGTGGACCGAGACTCCACCTGACCTTCCTAGGCTACTTTTGAAGCTCCGATTGCATAATTGACATCCGTTTAGTAAAATTGTGATGTTTAATATGGTTTCATAGTTGACCACCTAGTTGGCCATTAAGAGGTCCTTGCATGAATTGATGATCCGACCATTGGATCATCACCAAACTTGGATACATTATAATACATAATATTTAAGGACCATCGGAATTTACGGATCGGGAATTTGATGTACGGATCTTCCCGAATTGGATTTGTAAGTTCGTAAAATAAATGTTAATCGTCACTTGGTTTTGGGCAATTGGCAGAGATCCAACCGTTGGATCGTAATTAAATTTTAGTATGTTATTCTAGAAGCATAATGTGGATTTTTGGAAGTACAGATTGGAAATCTGATATGCAGATCTTTTGGATCAAGTTATACAGGGTTGTAGACCCTACTGTCGATCTTTGATCGACAGTTGACTTGTGATCAATGGGTCTCAAACTATTTTAGAATGTCCTTAAAGATGTGTTTTATGTGAATTACGTATCCTATTGATATGAGTTTTGAGATATGATTCGATAATTGTTATAGGCGCCAATCGTTCGGGACGCTTTGATGTACGTGCTAGTGAATCATAGCGTGGACTTCAAGTGAGTGGATCTTTTCCTTCTTATCATATGTATATAATTGATAGTTCTGCAAATGTTTCTAAATTGATTTATGCATGTCACATGCAAATAATTAATGTGAACTACGAATGGCTTGATCCCTGTTTAGGGTACGTAGGCAGTCTAACGAGACGTTAGATGCAACCATATAATAAATGAGACTAAATAATTGAGACAATAGCCTTGTTTGAGGAATTGAGTAGTGTGAGGGAGATTGGTGAAAAATGTGAGATTTAACCTTAGGTTTTGGTAGTTAAATGTTGGTCATAAATTAAGATGTAAAGAATCAAGAAATTGAAGTAAGGAAAGGTAAGTACTGATAGTTAATTTAATTAGTGTCTATTTAGACTTATCGCTGATGATTACTCTCAAAAGTAAATAGTTCGGGAGTGGGGTGTTACAATTATGCATTTCATGCCATTTGTATATATGTTTATATTTGGAAATATTATAATATGGTTGAATTTTAGATTTACATCATGGCATATTCATATGTATAGTACCTGAACCTAATTATTGTGAATGCTTTGAAGTACCAAATGATGTTGTGGATAACCAGGTAAGCTTCAGGTGAGTACATGTTGATGATAGTGATAGTAGTGAGTATAATTATGTTGAGATATATTTGAGCTCATAAACCTGCACCCCGGTGTTAGTGCTCCCGCCCGTGGCCAGAGCCTAGCCTTCACGTGATTGTTTACCTCCTACACCACACACTCACCTTGAATCCAAGGTAGGTGCCAGCCTGTCATACATACCATATTAGGTGCTTCCGACTCATAGGTGACCTACGATTCGTCGCACAGCCTTCACGTGATCATAGTACTTGAGCATACTTATTTTCGTACATACCACTTTAGGTGGTTCCGACTCGTGTGCAGGTATACTTATGGATGAGCTATTGGCTAGCATGTTATTGAGCTATTGGCTAGCATATTGATGAGCTATTGGCTAACGTGTTATTGAGCTATTAGCTAGCATGTTGATGAGCTATTAGCTAGCATGTTATTGAGTTATTGGCTAACATGTTATTGAGCTATTGACTAGCATTAATTGATGAGAGATTGATAAGTCGTATAGGTCACTATAGGTGACTCCGACTTATGTGTTAGCATTGATTGAGGAGATATGGGTGCAATCGTACATGTCACCATAGGTGACTTCCGACTTGCATGCTAGTATGGATTATCAAACACATGATTATTTATGTTGCTAATGAGATGCTATGTCGTGGTATACTGTTGGATTTACTATTGTTATACATTTGATTTCATACTTATACATAGTATGATTTTCTAGAAACTATTTGAGTTTTACGGCGAGGGGTTACTACCTTTGATAATGGAAATGATTTTGAAAATCCTAGTTTCGATCACTCATTCACACTTTCTATTTATGCACCTCTCCAGGTACTAGCAGCAGAGTTTCCATATCAACGAGGATTTGTGGCACTTCCCAGTACAGGCGAATTCTTTTGATGGTATAATCATTATCTTACCTTACTGTATTATACCTATGCTCTGTATCACGCCTGAAATGGGTCCAGACCCGCTCACCGGGCACTCGTGTACTTAAGCACTTTTAGATTTTAATTTATTCACATTTTATACATTATCACACTTTATGGCTTCGTCACCTTCCTGGTGTCGGCCAGCACGCCTCGATTTGGGATCCTAATGGATATTCCGGGTCGAGGTGTGTCAATTTCCCTAGCATTACTGAACTTTCGAATTCCCCACTAAACTTTTTAATTGAAAAACTGCATTACTGAACTTTCGAATTCCCCACTAAACTTTTTAATTGAAAAACTAAGTACTCAAACTAATTTTTTTGCCGATTACACCCCTACTATTAGTTTCTCATTCATTTCATCCAAATTTTTGTTTAATAAAAGTATGTGCACAACATGTGAATGTACTTCGGTTGCTTCATTCTTTAAGGTAATTGAAAACCCTAGATTTCTAAAATGTCGACTTATGAAAATATGTGTGATTCTATAGCTTTTGTGTCTGAAGGTCTAGTGAAGTGACGCTTTTGTCCTCAAAGGAGTGTCACATGGTGTGCATGTGATAAGAGTTAACGTTAATTTGGATGAAATCTATGAAAAACTAATGGTATGGGGAAATCAGCCAAAAAAATTAGTTTTAAATCCTTAATTTTCCAATTAAAAAGTTTAGGAGGGAAATCGAAAGCTAAGCAAAAAGTTCAAGGGGAAAATTAGCAGTAAACTCTTTTTTTTTTTTTTTTTTTTTTTATAAATAAGTGAAAATGAGAATTGCTAAATTCTTTAATCTAGATCATTTATAATAAGGGTAACGCTATAATGAGACTAAATTTATAAACTATATATGTAAACTAAATTATATGTCACCAATAAAAAAAAAATAAGCATGATAATTAACGGTTAAATAATAATTCAATCATCAACAACTAACATCATTTAGTTTTCAAAAGTTCGTATTCCTAACATTATCCTTATGGTAATAATAATTGTTTCCAAATACACAGTAATCGAGGTCCTCGAAAATCAGAATTCCCAAAAACCCTAATCCAACTCCATGAGTTTGGTGCACAAGTGCAAGTACAAGTACCACTAGAAGTAGAAGTCCTAAAAAATTGAAATTCCGAGAAACCCTAATCAAACTACAATATATAATGTTTCCCCCTACCCTACATAATTAATTAACAGGTCTCTCTCCCAATTCCAATCGCTAGGTTTTCATCTCTAATCTCTCTCGCTCTCTCCGTCATTCAGTCTCTGGTTTTTAGGGCATTCTTAGGGTTTTGAATCAAGTAGTTTGCCTCTCGGCTAGAGATTTTTGAGACTTTCGTGGTTCAGCATTTGATTTTGGGGATGCAGATAGCGCCATGGCTAAGTCTCGGATAGTTTTAACAACGGGGAGCTCCGCCGCGAACCGCCGAAATTCTGGTACAGAATTCGGGGACATGTGGTTTATGGGATGCAGTTTTCGTCTTCGATCAGCGTTTGATTCCTACACCGTGGCTTGGGAGGCGTTTTTTGAGCATGCACCGTCTTAATCTGATTCCGGTTGGTGTTGAGAACTAGAAGCTTTGATCGATAGAGTTTTTGAGATACGTTTGTCTTTTCTCCGAGGAACGAAAGAAAATATTGTTCCTTTGCGGAGATTTAAGGTTATGGACTCCTGTAGTGGTTTGGAAGATGCTGGCGTTGTGGAGAAAGATCCGACTGGGAGATACTTGCGGTATGACGAAGTGTTGGGGAGGGGAGCATTCAAGACTGTATATAAGGCATTTGATGAAGTCGAAGGAGTCGAAGTAGCTTGGTGCCAAGTGAATATCAAAGGAGTAGAAGAAGTGGAAAGATTGTATTCGGAGGTTCATCTGCTGAAGTCACTGAAACATCAAAACATCGTACAGTTCCATAACTCTTGGGTGGATGATAAGAACATGACCATCAACATGATAACAGAGTTATTCACTTCCGGGAGCTTGAGGCAGTACCGAAATAAGCATAAGAATGTCGATATGAAAGCCATCAAGAATTGGGCTAGACAGATTCTTCGAGGTCTGGACTATCTGCATTCTCATAATCCTCCAATTATTCATAGAGATTTGAAGTGTGACAACCTATTTGTCAATGGATTTAATGGAGAACTGAAAATCGGAGATCTCGGATTGGCGATTGTCATGCAGCAGCCTACTGCTCATAGCATAATTGGCACCCCTGAATTCATGGCTCCAGAGCTTTATGACGAGGATTACAATGAATTAGTCGACATCTATTCTTTTGGCATGTGCATGCTAGAGATGGTGACTTGTGAATACCCTTATAGTGAATGTAAAAATCTGGCGCAAATTTATAAAAAGGTTACCTCTGGTGTAAAGCCTGCTTCCCTCAGTAAAGTAGACAATCCTCAAATCAAGCAGTTCATAGAGAAGTGTCTAGTTACAGCTTCTATGAGATTGTCTGCGGCAGAACTCTTGAAAGATCCAATCCTTGCAACTGACAACTTGAATGAGTCCAGCTGTGATCTTTCACAACTACAAAAGTTGTTTAACTTGCCAGAGCCCGCATCTAACTCGTCAGTGCTGGAGTTACATGGTTTCTCTAAGAATAATGAGTTCAGGTTAAGAGCGGGGAAAAATCCCGATAACACAGTGTCTTTAACTTTGCGCATTGCTGATACATGTGGTCTTGTGAGGAATATCAGGTTTGAGTTCTATCTCGATTCTGATACTGTGATTTCAATTGCTTGGGAGATGGTTGAGCAACTTGATCTTTCACATGAGGATGTATCTGTCGTAGCTGAGCTAATTGATAACTCGATTGTGAAGCTTGTACCCGGATGGAAACCTTCATCGGAGTTGTCTCTAGCCGACAAAGATAGGTATGATGCGCTAAAGAGGGAGCTTGATGCTATTGGTAAGCAGTATTTCTCGAAATTAAGGGAAGAGGAAATGCAGAGTGCAAAGAAGAGTTGGATAGCAGAAAACAAAATAGCTGTAATTGATGTACTACACTCTTGCTAAGTATTTTCTTTTCGTCTGTTTTCCCTCTAACATTCATTTGATTCTTGTGAATTGCTTTCGTTAAGAAATGCGGGGACGTGTTTTTAAGTTTGGATTTATACTTACATTTGTATTTACGGTTAGTAATGAATATTTTCTCGTTCCAAAAGAATGCATTTCGTTCATATGCATAGCTCCTCCCTCTTTATATGTTTGTGTCTATTATGAAGGTAATTTCGTGGCATATGTGGAGGTATGTAATTTTTCTCTCCTCTCTAGGTATACTCATGTTGACAGGAGAAAATTTGTACCAGAGATACCATTTTAATGGCACCATCATCTCAATACCGTCCACTATCAAGTTATTGCATGTAACTATTCTTTAAATTGATTTTTTTATTTTTTTTACAAAAAACTTTTTTTTTTCTCCATCTAAATATATATATTTATGCTTGCTAAAATTAAGAATATGTTTGGATTATTTGGTACAAAAACGTAACATTATTCTTATAAGCATCTGTAAACACTAAATACATGCCAAAAAAAAATATATATATTAAGCCAAAAAGCATCCTAACAAAATGATTAAGACCTAAACTAGGGCTCCGCCTGTCACATATTCAGTGAAGGCCAAAGCTACGAGACCTAACATGGCCAACCGTCCATTTATGAGCTCAGCATCTGAGGTCATGATCCCATCTGATTTTGACTCCACGGTGACTCCTTTAAATAAAGGAATCAATGATGCCACTGATAGCAAAATACTAGTTCCAAGGAACAATGAGATTCCACCGTTGGATATCTGAGCAAACACATCCTGACCCTTGGATAGTTCCACCGCCAGAGCTGAAACGAACCCAACCATTGCAAGTCTGCCGTTGATTCTCTCCGGCACTGGCCCACTGAATGCAAACAAGTCTGAAAACTTTGTGCTAACCTGGAAAAAAAAAAAAAAAAATCCCTGCTATGAGATGCCTGTCGCATATTATCCATGTGCGAACGCCATAATAACAACATATTGATATGGAACTTCTTTGCTTTGGATAAATATTCTGGACAGACAAACATGCCGTAGGTCTTTTGATAAAGACCCATTATCTTGGTTTTAAACTTTTAAATGTAGAAATGCATAATTGGCGCGCGTAAGGTAATATTTGTTCAACTTTTAATAGTTCAGACAATGCATATAAATAATTAATGGATCCATTCAAGTAACACTAGACAATTTAATAAAACAATACCTTGCCGGGAGAATGAGAAGGTGTAGGAGGTGGTGGTGGTGAATTTTTTGATGCCTCTGTAACTGTAGATGGTTGCTTCTTCTGGCTATCCTACAAATGATAAATCAGACATAGTACGTATCATTATTTTGTAACTATATGTAGTGTAAGATGCACATATATAAGCCAAATAAAGAAGAAGACAGAAGAACAGAATAATTACCTTGGCCATTGAGCATATCCTTATTTGAGGGTAGCTGTGCACAGTTGGTGCAACAAGGTGGCTCATTCTAACTGATTTATTCTTCCCCGCTCCATAAGCCAAGGAATTAGCTAGGAATGTTGAATGCATGAAAGTTGCTGATGCAGCCATTGTATATATATGTATTTTGGTTCTTAGTTAAACACTAACAAAAAGATCAAACTTTAAGCTTTTGGAGATGTAATTTGTTCTTACTTCTTGATATCAAAGTTAGATTGGTTGCTTTTTATAAGGTAATGGTGCCCTAGTGGGGGAAGCTCCTTAAGCGGTGTATAGTTTGGCACCTCATCACTTTTTTACTTATCCAGTGACACTTGACCACGTCTGCGAGAAGAAAAAAAAAAAGAAAAAAAAGAAAAAAAAATTGAAACACGCATTGTGTAGCTGTAATTATATGACTAGAGAAGAGAATAAAAAGAAGTATACTTCTCTTGAAGGAATGAGAGGCCGATGTACATGCATGGCTGCAGAACATACAACATTACTATCAAGCCAATAGTGACCATCCTGTGGTCACATTAATTTGTCGGGTCTTCAAATTTTTATGATCTTTTGAGCAAGGGAAAGATGTCTCACGGGACCACGACTCCTTTCAGCTAGGGGACACTGTATCGCAATAGCAGACACAATTGCACTAGAGAACGGATCTTTATGCTTCATTTAGTTTCGTCCGCAAGAAAAATGTTAGATGAGTACTTGGTGGTTCACTCTTTGAGTCACTTTGCATAATTGTATTTGTTTGATTGCTAGGACAGCTTTGTGCATTTGGTCTTATCCATATATACGTAAAGGGATTCTCTACGGATCCCTTCCACCAAATCCACCAATTCGGACTCTTGAAATTTGATCTAACGGTTAAAGTTATTATAACTTTTAAAACGGGCCCCTGACCAAATTTCAAGAGCCCGGATTGACGGATTTTGTGGATTTGGTGGAAAGGACCTGGAGATGATCCCTTTCCCATATATACAAGGTGCATGGTACGTATAAGAGACGTGGCTCCTTGCACACACTACAACGTCGCACACAGGGTTTGGTTTGTTGTTTGATTATTTTAGTTCAACAATATACTCGAGCTTAAAAAAAAAATTTAATTCAACCAAATTTATAGGGATGAGTTAGTCTACAATACTCTTTAATTAAAAAAAAAAAAGTTTATTGGTATTGTTAAATCTAAATTTCGTTCAAGGTTGAATTGATGAAACTCAACGTACCAAAGAAGACTCACCGTTAGTTTCATTGACGAATACTCAAGAAAAAAGGGAAGGTGTCCACCAAAGGGTCTCCGATGGCTAAGTCAGCGAATAGTTTGAGAGAAAATAAAACAAAGAGAATTCTGAGTAGTAAGTGGCGATTATCGGTTTTCCTGTTGAAACTTGACCATTTATAAGAGTAAACCCTCACATGCAGCTAGGAAGGGAGGTTGTATGCCATAATAGGTAGACCTCTGTGTTGTGCTAGTGTGATACAGACCATTCTCCACAGACAACTCACAAATAGTCTCAAAGGTCTTTGGTAGATAATTGTCCTGTATCGCAGGACACTCAAGGGAGACTTAAAAGAGTCTTCTTTTTGCCACCTTAGGTCGGGTATGGCATGGTGTTAGGATTGGGATATCATGGCCCAAAGGGTATCTTGATATATATGTAACTAACTTGAAAGCCCAGTACCTATGGGGCCGAAAAATGCCAGGCCCTTTGAGGTACCATGTGGTTTGCTCACAATGTCGAAGATAAAACCTTTGTATTGAGTTCAAAGTTCACATGTCCTTCTCCTATTGGATTTAGTCCATTTATGCCTCCAAATGTATTATTAAATTTGAACATTTATAGTGCAATGCAATCACGTTCAAGTATAATATCTTATATTTATAGTAAATTAATGCAGCGTCTAGAGGGTAAATGTTAACGTTTTTATAGTATTACTAACGTCATTTTGTGTAATTAAATTACTGGATTATATGTAACCTTATCGATGTTGTAACTCACACCTTGAATGTTAAAATCATGTTGAAACATTGTTATACTTTAGGATAGGAGGACATAAGGGACTAAGATGTTGTATATTATCATGACGTACGCTAGTGATAATTTATGTCTACATTTTAATAAGACGTTCATGGTCATCAACGTTGGTATTATAATGCAAACACGTTTAAGATGCCAAGCTAGAAATAGCGTTCATGAGGGGTTTAACTAAGCAATGGTGGCTACAGGTCATTGTTAAATTCCAAATGCCCTAACTATTTTTTCAACTTTAAGTGAGGCATTTTATCGAGCACTTAATCCATACTCATTATTGTGTGCTTAGTGTACGTCTCCACCTTTTGTGCCATTTTAGTTGTATCTTTAGGTTTATATCTTTAGGCTCAATATTGTTATAGTGAATAAATTAATAGATATACTCTATATGTACAAAATTAGGAGGTCAGATTTAGTTTATTAGACGTATGAGAGTAGAAAATTCAAAATGAACAGTGTATATTTTGGCAACATGTCTCTAATTAATTTGTCTTTCCAGTAAATTTTGTGACACGTGGATTCTCTCGTCTACGCATAGTGGTTTGAGAGACGTGCCACAAGTATGCATCACAATGTACTAGGCAGTGATTTCTGAGGTTACATTTGTTCAAAGTTTTGTATAGGGGAGGAAAAGGACCGACTGATGCCGCACGGGACCACGAGCACTAGTTTCAAGGTTTCAACTAGAGGACATATGTAATAGCAGACACAATTGCACTAGACAACGAAGCTTTTGATTAGTTTTGGTGTTGGATGGTTGTATTGCTTTGCTTGTTCATCATGGATCATGACTACTCTCATCATTTGCATTTGTCTGATAGTTTTGGAGAGCTTTGTGGGCAATTTATCTGTTGTCTAGTCCATATATGGTGATCTCAGCGACGTGGCTCCCCAAACACAGCAAAATGAACAAGTCAAGAATTAATTCTGCTCCCATTAATTTTTTAAGGTTTTTAGAGCATGTTTGGTATTCTATTTGAATCTAATTTTTTAAACTAAAAAACAATTTTTAAGTTTTAGGCCTTAAAAACTTGTTTGGTATGACTGTTTTTAAAAACTAAACTCAAGAATAACTCAAAAATATAGTATATTCTTTAAAAACACAAAAAATGAGTTTTTAGAGTTTTTAAACTTAAATTCAATCTTTTTTTTTCTCTCCCTCCTCCCCTCTCACTCCAAAGCCATCTCTTTCTTTTCTTCTTTCTCTCTACCCTTCTTTCTTTTTTTTACCTTTTTCGTCTCTCCTCCAATCCGCACTCATTATTTTCTCCGTTTTTTTTCTATTACTCCTCTTCCTCTTCCTCTCTATCTCCTCCAATCCTCTCACTTCTTTTTCTTTTCTCCAATCATCTTTTACTTTCTTTCCTCCTCTCTCCTCTTTCTCTCTCAACTCTCTATTTTTATATTTCTTTGTCCAATTTAAGTTGTAAAATTTAAAATTTTTAAATCGCATACCAAACAAGTTTTTAAGTTTTAAAGAAAATTGTTTTCAAGAAAAATTCTTAAGAAATGTTTTGAGAAATTATAAAAAATTTCAAATAGGATACCAAACAAGCCCTTACTTTTCTAGTATTTTCAGTGTAGTGTAGCTATATGCACAAGCACACAATTAATATGAATTAGCTCCAAGTTTAATTTCTATATTGCAATATGCGTGTATGCCTTTTGAAACTATTTACTGTTTTATACGACGATTAACTTCTGGGTACTAGTACATGTGTTAACATATATGAACTTTAAGCATAAAGCATTTGATAAGGGGATGTTACCAATCTCCACCTTATAAGTAGATCATTAAACGATGGTCTTCTCTTTCTGCTTTGTCCTTTATAATTTTTAAATTCTTGCATTGTTAATAATGAAAATCATATTTTCACTGTCATCATTTAATGATCTACTATGTCAAAAATAAATCTAAATTTTTAATTAATATTATCATAATTTTATTGTTTAACCAACAAATGTGATTATGGATTTAGTTAATTTTTTGTAAAAATATTTATAGAGTGATATAAAAAAATAGATGGTTCAAATCATCATAAAATATTAGAGGATGAGAAATGAAAATGAGAAAATCTAAAAAAAAATGTTGCTAGCATTTCTTTTTTAAGTAATGTTAGTTAGACCAAGTTTTTAAACCAAATTTGCAAACCATGTGATGTGTCACCAATAAAAAAATAAATACATTAATCAATACTTAAGTAATAATTTAATCATCAACAACAACATCATATGATTTTTCAAGCATTAACAACCACGTCATATGATTTACATAGTATGAAGATTTAAATAGATAATCTATCTAGCATTAATTTTATTTAATATAAATAAGTGAAAATGAGATTTGGTAAATTCTATGATCTAGATAGTCATCAATGTCCTAAGTTGGCAACTTATTTTATTTTTTTATTTTTTAAAAAATGATACTGTGTACAATCAGCAAGCAATAATATGGTTTAAATTTTCCTTTGATGATAATCAAACCTAAGACCTCTAACTTACAAGTGAAGAGGAAAACTATTAGACCATAGTACTAAGTTGCAGCAAACTTGTTTTTAGATTAGAAAAAGGAACACATGCCCCTGTGATCTGAAATGGAGAGGCGTACTGGCCCAGGTAACCTCTAAATTGTTTTTTAAATCAGTCCCAAAGTAACACTAACACATGCCCTTCCGATCCAAGTTGGTTACCGCATTGTTTAACAAAATAATTTATAAAAATAATTTGTTTCCAAGCACTACTAAAGGCAGTTCCACCCTAGCCCTTTAGGCTGGCACCTAGGCCAAAAAATGGATCGAAATGCCCTTTTTTTTGCTCCATCCCAGCCTAATTGGCTGGCACCTAGCCCAAGCCAGGCCACAAGCTGGCCTAGAATTGACATAGTAAAAGGATGGGTCATTTGACGTCAAGTTGACGCCAACGTGACGTTGGATGGCATTTTTTTGTTTTTTTTTTGCACCAAGTGCACGTCACCGACAAGAAATCAGAGGCGGGCCCGCTTGTGCAGGCGCACTAAGTGGCTAGTTTCTGGATCGTTGGATTTCCAACGGTCAAAAAATTTTGAATTTGAAATCCAACAGCTAGTGACTTGGCTTGATCTGGACCGTCCGATCCAGAGATCAACGGTCCATGTTTTTCCCCCATAAATTTTTTTTTTAAAAAAAAAGGACAACAGTTAGAATTATGCCTGTTGGTCATGTGTCAACGTATAGGCTATTGGATTTGAATCTTTTTCAAATCCAACGGTCCAGATTAATAAACTAAATTAAAATTTATAAAAAGATTAATTAAAAAATGTTAAAAAATAATTAATTAATTTTTTTCTTATAAATACCTAACCCTCACCCAATTACCAAAGCTTTCATATACTTTTTGTGTGGAAAAAAAATACCAAGAACCTCATCCTTTTTCTTTTTTTTTGTCCATATAAACCCTACATCCCTATATCCATCTTCATCGTTTTCAAATCTTGAGTTCTTACAATGTTTTCTTCAAGGAGAGTGTATAAACAGTTTGAGGAGCAACAGAAAAGATTGTTGGCACAGCAGGAAGAATTGGTCAATCTCAAGGGAGATGGAGGTGGAGATGAGGCTTTCACAATGGAGGAGGATAAGGAAGATGACCATAGAAGGCAAATGGCCTCACATTCCCTCCGTGTCATAGAAGTTATGGATCAGATAACCAAACTCAGACGTGTCGCAAACTTCGATAGAAAAAGGAAAAGGCGAGGTAAAGATCTCTTGGAAGATTATTTTATTCCCAACAGCGTATTCCGTGATCATATTTTTAGACGTCGTTTTAAAATGCAACGAAGTTTGTTCGACAAAATCATGAGTGCTTTGCAACCATGATCCATACTTTGTGCAAAAAAAGGATGCTTTTCATGTTCTAGGTCTTATTCCTGAGCAAAAAATTACAGCTGCCTTGCGAATGCTTGCATATGGAGCATCTGTAGATTTAGTGGATGGGATCGCGAGGATGGGAAAAACTAGTGTCCCTGATGCGGTTTTGCTCTGCAATTGAAGCCTTCTACACCAATGAGTACCTCCGGAAACCCTCGCCAATGGACATGCGAAGGCTTCTGAGGAAGGGTGAGATGTGAAGCTTCCCTGGCTTGATTAGAAGCATCAACTGCATGCATTAGACCTGGAAAAATTGTCCAATTGCATGGCAAGGAGCGTATGAGACAGAAAATGAGCCAAAAGTATCATTTTGGAAGCGGTGGCTTCATTTGATACATGAATATGGCATGCATTTTTTGGTGTTCCAGGAGATCAGAATGACCTAAATGTCCTTGCCTAATCTCCAGTCTTCGGCGAAGTGCTGCAAGGAAAAGCACCCAGAGTCATATATTCAGTGAATGACCACACATACAAAATGTCGTACTACCTTGCAGACGACATTTACCCAAGGTGGACAACGTTTGTCAAAACAGTCTCACATCCACAAAGTGAAAAAGAAAAACACTTTGCAAAATGTCAAGAGGGGTGTAGGAAAGATGTAGAATGTTGTTTTGGTATCCTGCAAGCTTGTTGGGCAATTGTCCGGTCAGCTGCCAGAATGTTTGATGTTGAGGCACTTCGATCTATCATGATGACGTGTATCATTCTCCACAACATGATTGTGGAAGATGAGTATGATTATGATGTCGTCGACGAATACGAGCCGGACACAATGAACAACTCAACAACACTTATCTATAGTGTTCATGACGCCACCGAAGATCCCATGCAACACGAGCCATTGGAACGGGATGGACGTTACAATGAATTGATCGTGAGTGGTACACTTCATTGCAAGAGCCATATTGGCACTGTACCCGTCAAAATGATTTGACTGAGCACCAATGGGAATTGCAACAAGGTCAAGATAATTAAAAGGAGCTTGTGGTGGAACAATAAAGTTCTTAGTTTATTTAGTGTTTTTTGTTAAGTTTATTTGGTGAGTTTATATAATTTTATTATGATAATGACACATGGTGTGATGAGATTGGTTAAAAATCATATCCGAAATTAAAACTATTTTTTTATTTATTATTTTATAAAAAATTTAATAATATTTTAAATGGGCTGGGTGCCAACGTTTTTGGTAGAGGTGGAGATCGTTTGTGCCAATGCATTTTTTAGAGGTGGAAATGTATTTGGCTTATTACTGTTCATCGGGGTCTATCACATGTTCTTCGCTTTATTTGATCTTTTGAGAAGGAGGACCGATGTTTCACGGGGCCACGCGAGCACTTTTGAAGCTTTTTTTTTTTCGGTCGAGGAGCACTTTTGAAGCTTAATTTTAGCTAGAGGACATTTGTAGGAGCAGACTGAATTGCCCTTTGTCAACGAATCTTTTGCTTCATTTTCGTCAGAAAAAGTTGGATGATTATGTACGTATATACGAAATACTACCTTGCTTATTCACATACAGTCAGTTGCACTTGCATACAATTACATTTGTTTGATAGCAACGACAGCACTGTGGGCATAATCGGTGGTATGTTAGGGTAGGGACGTGGCTCCTTGCACACACCACATCGTCTCAGTCGGCTGGGATTCTGAGGTCCCGTTAAATTTCTGTCTTCTTCCTTTCTTTTTTATTTATTTATATTTTCAGTGTAATATTGCAGCAAGGCACAAGTTGCATGCACAACAGAAGGAATTACGTTCAAATTTTACGATGTAACGAGTTGCAGACATAAAAGTTTAACTAAGGGATGTCATGCTGGTATCGCATTTTTTAGCTTTGATTTTATTAGTTTCATGGATTTTGGTGAGAGAGAGCTAATGTGACATATTTCTATATTACATTGATTGGTACTACCGTAATGGTCCTTCTAATATACTTTATTTTAACAAAATTCTGACTGGGTTGATGAAAATGACCATAATTACAAATTTTGATGAGTTAAGGGATTAATAATCATGAATTTTAATTGAAAAACCATTACTTTAATTGAATTAAAATTAAAAAATTAGTACGACAATTTTCTCTTTATTTCCTTGTCTACATACTAAAACTCGTCACAATTACTCAAACTTTCCACAACCCTCTTTGATGATAGGAGTAGGATAATAACAAAGAGAAGGCAATTAGGCCAACTTCACACCAGTACTTTGTACATGACCATGAGCTGTCTCTTTAAGTGTTAGGTCAATGTCACGTTCACACCGGTAGTACTCTTTAGATGCCCATGTGCTGTTCCCATGCGGATCAATAATTTTTAGGTCTATACATTAGTCACACAAATATAACAATATTATTGGCGATTCCTTTTTTGAAAACCGTATTATTGACGATTCTTGACGCAAACTGGCCTTTAACATATGGAAAGAGATCCTCTCCGGATTTCATCCATCAAGATTATTGGATCAAGTGATTCAAATCTTTAAAATTTCATTCAACGGTCTATTTGTTTTGATCTCTTAAAAGTTATAATAATTTTTAGTCGTTTGATGAAATTTCAAAAGTTCAGATTACTAAATCTGATGGTTTTAATGGAAAAAATCCCAAGAAAATCTGTTTCCTAACATATAATGGTAGGACTTTTCTAAGTCACTATTAATTAACTTGTCAAGAAAAAGTAATTTGAAACTCATAGGAAATATGTATTTTGCTTTTTTCATCCGCATTTGATTTTTGATAAGAGACAAATTTCTATCCAAATTAATTTCCCAAAATTAAGCTAGAGCCTTACATTATGTTTGAATGAAAAAAAAAATTACTTGAAATTTTATTAAAAATCAAAATTTATAAATTGACATGCATAAAATTTATTATTTAAATTTTCACACATAAAAATTTAAAATTTTCGCGTAAAAAAACTTGAAATTTGGAACTCCCAAGTCTCAAGTTTAATTTTCATGTAAATACGTCATTTTTAAATTTCCATGAAAATAAAAGTAACAAATTCCGTTTCAATTTTATTGTTCTTCTAAGTTAAATAAAGAAAAAAATTCACAAATTCTAGATAATAAACTTCTATTATTATAAAATCCCTTAGTAATCTTAAATTTTCTCATTGAAACAAATTGATAATATTATCTTTATACCCAATGATACAACGTCCACAAAAATAAAAATAATACTAAAATTTCAAATTAAATTTACAAACCAAATATGAATATTACTGATTAATTTATTAAATAAATATCGATTAATGTATTTATTTTTATTAGTAAAATAATTTAATTTGTAAATTTTCTCTCTAATATTATCGATTAGATTATGTCTATGGGTTGAAAATTTGACATTCTTATAAAAATTGGTAAACACTAATTACATATGCGGAAAGCTATTCCAAGGAGTAATTAAGTTACATAACACCCGTATTAATTAGGACCTGATCAAACAAGAGTCCCTCCCTTCACATACTCGGTGAAGGCCAAAGCAACCAAACCTAACATAGCCAACCTTCCATTCCAGAGCTCGGCATCAGACGTCATGATCCCGTTTGATTTCGACTCCACGCTGACTCCTTTGAAAAGAGGAATCACGGATGCGACTGAGAGCAAGATACTAGTGGCAAGGAACAATGAAACTCCACCATCGGAGATCTGAGTAAACACATCCTGGCCCTTGGACAGTTCCACTGCCAGAGCTGAAACAAACCCTACCATTGCAAGTCTGCCGTTGATTCTCTCCGGAGCTGGCCCACTGAATGCAAACACATCTGAAAACTTAGTGCTAACCTTCTTGGGAGGACGAGGAGAAGGAGTAGGTGTAGGAGGTGGTGGTGGGGTTTTGGATGCCTCTGGTATTGTAGAAGACGGTTGCTCCTCCTGACCATTCTGCAAATCAAAGAAAATTAATCAAATTAACTTCGCACGTGAATAGATACGATATTGTACAATATAGTATTCAGATGTTAATTGAAGAATTAATTACTAATTACCTCGGCCGTGGAGCGTACGACCATGTGGCGGTACCTATTAGCAGGAACAAGGTGGATGACTCTCGCTGATCTGCTCTTTCCAGCTCCATAAACCACTGAGTTAGCTAGAAGTGATTGCATGGTAGCTGATGCAGCCATTATATGTAATACAATTAAAATAACCTAATCAAAGATCAACACAGAGGAGATCGGAAACTTTTGAATGCTTAATTAGTTTGAAGAAGTTCGTGTATTAATTTTGCATGCCTTGAGCGGCGTTTTATAGTGCAATGGCCAAAGTGGGGGAAGCTCATGAACGGTTGATATTTTGGCACGACGTCATTCAATTGCCATTCCCACTATTAACTGGCCACGTGGATTTTGTTGTCGACACATGGTGGAAAGAGAGACGTGGCGTCTGCAGACACCACTATGTAGCAGTCAGTAATTTCTGAGGCCAGATTTGTTCAAGGTCTTCGCTTTCTTTTTTATCTTATATTTTTGGGGCATACACCTCTTTGATCTGTTGGGCAAGTGGTCCGGTGTAATTTAAATCGAAACTTGACTTTGATATTAAAATCAAGAGTAAAATCCAAATTTAATTTTAGTCGCTTAATATATTAATTATTTTATTTATTAATTAATTTTGATATAATTTTCATTTTTATTTTATTTATCATAATATATTGAAGATTACAAGGCACTTGTAAGAATATTGTGTTCTCTCCAATTTTTGTATAGAAATCTTTAGTTTTGTTCTTAATTGAAAATTCCAGGTCCAGATTAGAATTGGGGCATGAAAATTACGTATGATGTTTCATCCGATGATTTGTGTTATTTGTAATCCTTCAAAAATATTCATTTACAGAGAAAAAAATGAGACGAAAAGAAAAGAAATTATCGCTTATTGAACAAACTAATTAAACAATGTAATGAAAATAGTACTTCCAAAGCACAGTTGGATGATGTTCTTAAATGATAAACTAGCTCACGTATGTGTTCCGGCCGCTAAGACCATCTCCAACCGAGGGCTGGCCAGAGGGCTCGTTTAAGCCCTCTAGCCCTCCAAGATTCTCCAAGATATTAATATTTTAATGAACAATACAGGGCCATATTTACCTCCGTCTCCAACCGATGGCTAGAGGGCCAGAGGGCCAGATGGCTCGTTTTAGCCTTGTCACAAAAAACCGTCTCCAACCGAGGGCCAAATGGCGATAGGGCCAAACATAATTTATTATTTAAAAACTACAACTTAAATGTTGATTAAGTTTCATGTTGTTAAATGTTTTTTTTTATGTTGTATAATTTTAATGTTGGTTAATGTTATTAATATTGTTTAATGTTGTTTCATGTTATTTAATTTAATTTAATGTTGCATAATGGCTTAGGAGGTTATAGAAAAAAAAATAGAATTAAAAAAATATGAAACAAATTTTGTGAAATAGAAATTATAGGAAATTTTTTTTTAAATAAAATGAAACAAATTTTGTGAAATAGAAGTTATAGGAAAAAATGAAATTTAAAAAAAAAAATATGAAACAAATTTGTAAAATAAAAGTTATAGGAAAAAAAATATATGAAAAATAGAAGTTATAGGAAAATTTTTGTAAATAAAAAATAATAATAAAACTATTAAAAAAATATTCAAAGAATTCCTGTCGGTTATAACCGACAGGAAATCCAACATAAGCAAAAAAAAAATGCAGCCAGCCCTCCAGCCCTCTCCGATTTCGTGGGGCCAGTCCTCTGGCCTAGCCCTCGGTTGGAAACAGTTTTCGGGCTATTTTCGGTCCTTTGACCCTCTGGACCCTTCGGTTAGAGATGGCCTAAAGGCATCTCCAACCGAGGGCTGGCCAGAGGCTCGTTTTAGCCATCTGGCCCTCCAAGATTCTCCAAGATATTAATATTTTAATGAACAGTACAAGACCATATTTGTCTTCGTCTCCTGGCCCTCCAAGATTCTCCAAGATATTAATATTTTAATGAACAGTACATGGCCATATTTGCCTCCGTCTCCAACCGATAGCCAGAGGGCCAGAGGTCTCATTTTAGCCCTACCACAAAAAACGCCCTCCAACCGAGGCCCAAAGGGCCATAAGGCCAAACATAATTTATTATTTAAAAACTACAACTTAAATTCAAATCCAACGGCTAAGTGACGTCAGCTAGTCGTTGGATTTGAATTTTTCTTTTGCTATAAATAGGGTGGATATTGGGCTATAATTCACACAACTTTGAATTCAATTTATTTCAATTCAATCTCTTTCAATTCAATCTTTTTCAATTCAAGTTTGTAATGAATTCCAACTTTGGATCCTCTTTGGATTCCAATTGGGGGTTTTCATCCAATTCCAAATTAGAAGAAAAATGGGAGCAAATGAGACGAGAAGATGAGGAGTCTGATGAAGAAGTTTAAGTAAAACGCAACAAATAAAATATAGCAACAGCCATGGCTGTGGCCATGGTGTGTCAGCCAACTGAGGAACAACCTTAATGGGGTGGCTCTATTGCTGGTCGCTCTTACAAACCACGAAACAGAGCGATGTCGCATGCCAATCTGATGAACAGCTACTTCAACCCCAACTCGGTGTACACAGAAGAGGATATCATGCGTCGCTTCCGGATGAGGCGTCATGTCTTTGAGCGTTTACTTCATGATGTCCAGCAAGTCAATCCATACTTTCTACAAAAGCGGGGCAGAGCAGGCCGCCCTGATTTCTCACCTTATCAGAAGGTTACTGTTGCATTCCGAATGATAGCCTATGGCTCCCCAGCTGATTCGATGGATGAAACCCATGGTATGTCTAAGTCTACATGCCTTGATACTCTTCAACAATTCTGTGACATAATTCTTCAGGTTTACAAAGACGAGTACCTCCGCGAGCCAAATCAAGAAGATCTGAATCGGCTCATTCGCAAAGCTGAAGACCGTGCATTTCCGGGCATGATAGGGTCATTAGACTGCATGCATTGGGATTGGAAAAATTATCCCACTGGATGGCAAGGAGGCTTTAGTGGAAAGTCGAGAAAGCCAACTGTTGTATTAGAGGCGGCTGCCTCATATGACACATGGATTTGGCATACTTTCTTTGGAGTCCCTGGATCCTAAAATGACATTACAGTTCTTGGGCGTTCACCCCTCTTCAATAACTTGATGAAAGGTAAAGCACCTCAACTTCACTACTACATCTACAACCGTCAATACAATATAGGGTATTACTTGGCAGATGACATCTACCCAAAATAGGCGACACTTGTCCAAGCAATTCCAAACCCTAGGAATGACACAGAAAAGTTGTTTACCTTACACCAAGAGGCATACCAGAAAGATGTTGAGAGAGCTTTCGGTATTCTACAAGCACGGTGGAAAATTATTAGCAAACCAGCAAGAGGGTGGAGTCGAGAAAATTTGGACTCCATCATGATGTCTTGCATCATATTACACAATATGATAGTGGAGGATGAACGAGATGGGTATATTGATGGAGAGTCCAATGACGACTAAGAAGATCCAAATAGGTCAAGAATGGCTCGTGCAAAAATATATGATGGGCCTAATTTGCCTTTCAATCCAAGAACTAGTATTATCTCTATAAATGAGTACATGAGGCGCTATAGAATGATACGTTCTCGTGCCACAAACAAGTACCTACAACATGATCTTGTTGCACATCTTTAGGCCAAAAAAAGCATGAAGTAGGCGTTTAAGTTTTATGTTGTTAAATGTTTTTTCAAATGTTGTTTAAGTTTCATGTTGTTAAATGTTTTTTTTATGTTTTATAATTTGTATGTTGGTTAATGTTATTTAATATTATTTCACATTGTTTAATGTTGTTTCATGTTACTTAATTTAATTTAATGTTGTATAATGGCTTAGGAAGTTATAGGAAAAAAATATAATTTAAAAAAAAATATGAAACAAATTTTGTGAAATAGAAGTTATAGGATAAAAATAGAATTTAAAATAAAATAAAGCAATTTTGTGAAATAGAAGTTATAGGAAAAAATGGAATTTAAAAAAAATAAAGAAACAAATTTTGTACAATAAAAGTTATAGGAAAAAAAATAGAATTTAAAAAAATATTAAAAATAGAAATTATAGGAAAAATTTTGTAAATAAAAAATAATAATAAAACTATAAAAAAATAAAATAAAATTCAAATGCAACGTCTAGCTAACGTCAGCTAGCCGTTGCATTTGAATTTTTTTCTTAAGCATTCTTGTTGGTTAACCGACAGGAAAATTGAATTTTCTGGCCAGCCCTCTACCCTTTTCCGATTCCGTGGGGCCCTCTCAGATTCCACAGTCCTCTGGCCTAGCCCTCGGTTGAAGACTGTTGTTGGGCTATTTTCGACCCTCTGACCCTCTGAACCCTTCGATTGGAGATGACCTAACATGTTTACTTCTCAGTTCTCACCAACCAACTTCACTGTTTCTTAAAAAGAGGCGACTCCAGGTCTGCTGTTACATAACTACTGCTGAGAAGCGAATGGCGAAAGCATTGACCATTGAAATGCTCTGTTAGATGGAATTGTATAAATCATCCAAGTGGGCATATTCAACTTCAGTCCAAATCGAATTTCCTATTCCAATTATGTTCAGTTCTAAACCATAAGATCATCGTATTAATGCATTCAAGCTTGTTAGATCCCTAAGATGAAATTTTGATAGAAAAAGTTCGATTAGGATGGGGTAGGTTGATAAGAAACATAACGGCAAGGGCATTATATTCAGAGGAAAAACCCCACCTTTCATAGAGGAGACATAACGTAAGGAGATAGATTGACTTTAGAAAAAGAGACAAGGAGATTGGCGTACAGAGGAAGTGCTAACATCATTGCTAGCATGCAAATAGAAATAGCAAACGATGACCGATTGATATATAGATCATACACTCAGGGTTAAAAGTTAATTACTTGAAGAAGATGAAGCAGAAGACATAAAAAATTGCCAACACAAGAAAAGAAGCGAGACCGAGGGATCTCCATCTCCACTGGTGCAAGTGCAATTATGCAAACCAGAAAGATAAATTTGAGTACTTTCTTCATTTTTGGCACAGAGAACTTGATTACTTTGATGGGGTATTTGCATAGTTCCAGACATATTTTGCAAAAAGTTCAAATTCTCGGTCACCACCAACTTCATCACTGGGCACACCATCAGAAATTTCTTTCAAGTCCTCATCCGTAAGCTTCACATTCAACGATCCAATGTTGATATCAAGGTTCTTAACTTGAGTTGTCCCTGCATATAATCAAAATCGAACTTGAGTATTTTTTTTAATTTTATGATTCACTTGAAATATCTGTACTGTAGTGTTTAAAATCCATAATCAATAACAAAGAGTAAGAGAACAGCATTATGTTTAAGAGAGAGTACTGTAAGATGTAATCATACCAGGGATTGGGACATTATAATTGTCCTGATGAAGAAGCCATGCTAGAGCTAATTGAGGAGCAGTGCAGGCATGCTGTGTTGCAAGGCTGGCAAATTTGCCATACAGTAGTTTGTTCTTTTCCAAATTCTCGCCATTGAACCTCGGATGTGTATACTGGGACACCACCACAATAAAGTGAGTTCGGAGTTAAGGGTGATTGCTCTAACAAAATAAGTATCCCAAACCTATGTTGATATATATATATATATATATATACATTTTTTTTGTTGCTCTCTCTCTCTCTCTCTATATATATATATATGTGTGTGTGTGTGTGTGTGTGTGTGTGTGTGTGTGTGTGTATTTATATCTCTATATACAAGTGAAGTCATACATACCAGCAAACTCTCTTCAGGCAAGCTCTCTACAATTGCCTTCCCACCGAAGAATCCACGACCAAGTGGACTATATGACACTATCCCGATTCCAAGTTTCCTGTAAGGTGTGATACAGATTAATATTAATTTTTTTCCCCTCAGATTTTGAAAACATCAATCTTCACCTAGCTAGGAAAATAAACTTGTGGTACTTGACATTGTAAAACTCAGATAGGTGAAAGGTAACAAACCGGCAAAGGGGAATAATCTCATTTTCGATTTCACGACTCCACAGAGAATACTCCATTTGCACAGCAGTGATGGGATGAACAGCATGAGCTCTAGTTATTGTGTCAGCACTAGCTTCTGACAGACCAATGTATCGGATTTTTCCTTCATTTACCAGCTTCTTAAGCTCCCCCATCTTTCCTCCCAAAAAGATAATTCGTTCCAAACAGATATCCATCAACATATAAAGATATTTGGATAGAAAGGATGAAAAATGGAACGGCGAAAAGTCTCTGGATGCTTACAGTATCCTCAATTGGCACTGAAACATCAACGCGGTGCTGATAGTAGAGATCGATGTAGCTGACATCCAGCCGCTTAAGACTAGCTTCACAGCATGACCTCACATATTCCGGGTTCCCATTCACCCGAAAGTCATAGTTTCCTGACATGGCAATGCCAAATTTTGTAGCCAATTGAACTTTCTCTCTAGGAAGCCGTTTCAAAGCCTAAAAGTACAAGAAGAGTAAATGATCTGAAAAGTATTTTTCTAACAAACTTATATCGCTTTTAGATGGCATGTCCTAGTGCTAGAGCTCATCAAATCTCATCTTTCATTCAAATATGGAAAGAAAAAAAAATAAAGAAAGAATATTACGGCTCCAAGCAAGATTTCGTTGTGATGATTAAGGCCGTAAAGATCTGAAGTATCAAAGAAGGTGATGCCCCTATCAAATGCTTCCTTAATAATTGTACATCCAGCTTCATCAGAGAGCGGAGCTTTGTTGCCATTGTATGTCCCAGATAGTCCCCCACATCCATAACCCAGTCTAGAAACCTGCAGTGCAGGAAAAAAATGAAACCCAACGAGGAGAAATGAATTAATAGTAAGTTTTTTTTTTTGCTTAATCACTACAACTAAAGACCAATTTCCATTGATTATGTAACTAGTTCACTTGATTATATCTGCAATTAGCCTTTGATTATGTAAGTAGTTGACTTGACAGAAACTAATACGAGACAACAAAAAAAAACCTTAATCACTTACCTCCAAGCCCTGACTACCTAGTTTAACTAGTGGGATTTGAATCTGTGACTTGTCCTCCATTCTCAACGAACCCAGAGAGGTACTTCTGTAATGAAAAATTGGGTTATTGCTGGTTGCTGCTTACATGTAAAAGAGAAGAACTAACTGGAGGGCACCACTATGCAGTGCAGACACCAGATACAACCACTTTAAATGATTTGTTTACTTTTTTTTTCTTGATTTATTGGAAGCAACTTGCAGTATATGATTTTATTTATTTTTCTTGATTTATGGGAGAGAGAGAGAAATAGACTATAAAAACCCAACTTTCTATATTTTATGTTGAAAATGTCCAATTCATAAACTTGCAATGTAAGCAAAGATGTGAAACATGATTAAAAAATAATAATAATCTCAAGACAGCTGTTCTTAAATGTTGTTATTATAAGTTAAAATAACTGTCTCATGTGAGGACAAGCTATTTAGCGTTTACTAATCATACTTAAAGATTTCAGGTAAGTAATATATTTATGAAAAATAGAAAGCTCCCCAAAATACAAAGACACAAGCTTTATATTTGTTTCAAGTGTTCACGTTGCATCTACTACAATTTTTTCTCCAGTTTTGTGGAAATACAAACACCGATATTACCAATTTCGAAACAAAAGATAACGAAAATATGATCCAAACTATGACCGAATCTATGTGCAAACTCTCTCTGCTATACTTTCGTACAGAAAAACAATGCATACAATGCAAGAGATGCTGACATGCTGACCAGTTTAGCCACAAATGCCTACCAATTTTTGCTTCCATAATATGCATAGAAGCATAGCGCAGTTATCACACCGCCCGCAAGAGAATGCTTTGAAGTTATTTTCATTCATCTCAAGGTGAGGTATAATATACAGCCTTAATCCTAATCAAATAAGGAAGAATAATTACAAGAGATTACAAAGAGATTTCTCCCAGATTACACGGGATCCATCATAAACTACGGAATCCTAAATTATAGGAAACTATACAAGTTAACAAGCAGCTTGGCAAATGCAGCAGCCGCCCTAGTGCTTCTGTTGGCTTGCCCACTTCCCTCAATGATTTCACAATCCTCTTCTGTTTCTTCTCCGCAGCCATCAACTCATTCAACGTCATCAAATCAGACTCCAATTCATACAATTTCAACTCGGTCTGTTGCAATTCTTTCATGAGCTCTTTAACTTGTTCCTGCAATTTATGAGTCTATTTTTCTTCCTCTTGAACTTTAATTCTTCTTTATTCTTCAGAGATCGACTTCACTAAATAAGCAAGTAATGGCGAAACCAGAAATTTTTCACTAGGTGGGCCAGCTTAAAGATTTAAATCATTATAATAATAATAAACATGATACTGTATTTTCACATTATCAACTAGCTAAAGAAAATTTTGACAAGATGAGCCAATAATTTTCGTTATTAAACAAAAACGTGTTTAAATTCAAACAAATCCAAATTTGTACATATACAAAAATCGATGAGAAAAAAAGAATGTAAGAAAAAGAAATGGTCTGTAAACTGTATTACATAATTTTATATAATCAAACCGAGAGATTTTGAATCAATGACTAAATATATATAGTGGGCTAGAATAAAAAATCAATAAAAACTACATGTCAAATTTTATTTTTTAGAAAACTTAATTTTAATCCTTAAAAAAGATAAGTTTTAGACTATGACCTTGTGTAAGATTAAAATCAATTTTAGTCCCTAGTACATTTAATCATCTCATTTATTAGTTATATTTTGATGTTTTATTTATCTTTTTATTCATATTTTAATGTATTAATTACATTTAAATTTAATTTTCATTTCATTTATCATAATATTTTAATGTCTACATTTAGGCAACTAATTTTTTTTATAATATATAGTCTGATAACAATTTTGTATGTTCTTCATTTAGGTACATTAATATATTTGAATATTTCGGTATATCTATTGATACAAACATATAGGTACATTAATTCATCGATACAAACATATATATGCATTTCGGTACATACATTTTGATACACACATTGGAGGTTTTTTATTTTTTTTATTTTTTTTTATTTTTTTTTTAGTACAACGATATATTTTTACATTAAGGCGAAGGTGGTTCGGCTAAACCACACAATGGACAACTTAATTTGGTATCGAAATTGTCATCCACGAAATTCAAACCTAATACCTCTCATTTGAGTATTGACTTTTAGGTACATTAATTCAATATACTATATTTTGGTACATACATTTCAGTACGTACATTTTGGTACATACATTTCGTATTGACATTTATGTACATTAATTCAATATAATATATTTTGGTACGTACATTTCGGTACATATATTTCGGTACGTACATTTTGGTACGTATATTTGGGTACGTACATTTCGATACGTATATTTCAGTACATACATTTCAGTACCTATATTTTGGTACGTACATTTTGGTACGTATATTTCGATACATACATTTCGGTACATATATTTCGGTACATATATTTCAGTACGTATATTTCGATACATATATTTTGGTACATATATTTCGATACATACTTTTCGGTACATACAGTTTAGTACATACATTTCGGTATTGATATTTAGGTACATTAATTCAATATAATACATTTAGGTTCATTATAACATATTTCAGTACAATCATGTAGGTACAAAAAAAGTCAATTATATATATTTCGGCACAGTACAATCATGTATTTATATATTTTGTATCACAAATTTCTTTTAATATTTTCTCATTTATGTTCTTTTATAATTAAAGAACTAAATATGTGCATATTAATAAAATTAAAATTTAATGTAGAGAGATTAAATAAAAATACACATTAAATAACAAAAATTGAATATAAATTTTGATAAAAGTACCTTCAAGGGATTAAATTGAATATGTAATCTAGCACCAGGTTTTGTTTTAAATTTAAATCTTTTGCAAGGACTAATGTTCAAAAACCCTTTTATTTTTCACCGAACGCTACCTAGGTTATAACCCAGGGTAGCCCTTAACGTGGCTCCGTCAGTGGAAACAAGAAGAGACTTCTATTCAATATATTATTGCACTACATACTTTGTTGTTTTACTGAGATCCAACCGTTGACTTTGAAAACATATATATAGAGAGAGAAATGGTTCTTTGTACACCAAGAAATTTGCTCACATGACCATCACATAATGAAACATTTTGCATGCATGACGAAAGAGAACGCGTATGGCCACACTATGTAAATTGGAAAAACAAGTGAATCCATAGGCACAAAATAGGGATGCATGCAACTCGGGCTATTGGACGGGTTTGAACCATTAAACCCTACCTTGACCTTCTCGCCTTCACAATCTAAGCTCATTGTTTGAAACGAGTATTAGGCGGATTAAAATAACCTCTTTTTATCTATGTAACAATTAATTTAAGTGTTCGTAGTATAGAATTTATGGTCTGAGTTGTGTTCAGTTGAGCAAAACCTCAACCTGACCCATAGAGATTACCTTAACTCAACTTGAACTTGGATTGAGTTCAACTAAATTCGAGTTAGCCCAACCCAAGTTTGAGTCATATAAACCGTCTCCAGATGACAAACAACATCTAAACTGGCCCAAAAGTTCCAACCAAAGGCCAATCCCACAATGAAAACCCAATAGGCCCTAAATGTCAACTTTTTTTTTTTTTCTGTTCTCTACTAGTGTGAGAGGTTTTCTCTTTTTTTTTTTTAGAGTCCTTCCCACCATTAGTGTGAGTAGCTTCCAACCTGTCGATTCTGTTGCTGCCAGCCCTTGCCGTAGCGAGGGTCGGTGGAAGATCTGGATGCTTTCTTTCTGCTTCCTCCTTTGGTTTCTTTTGCTTCCTTTCTCCATATCTATCTTTACCGTTTTAACTAGTCCGTTATACTTTATGGGCGTCCATCTTCTTGGACCTCTTTTGATCCAATTTGCATTCAGCTTTCAACACATTTTGATGCGTTTTTTTTAGAAGGTGTGTAGAGTTTCGATGACGTCGGGTCGAGTGTTTACACGACCACCTCCTTCTTTCTGTCTGCCTTTGTTTGTAGTGTTGTCTGTGGTAATCCCACGTGTTTTTTTTCAATTTTTGACCGAGATCGGTGTGGAGTTCATGGCTGGGATACGAGGTATCACTTCATTTCATCTCTACAATGTTGCTTGGTGGGAGTTGTGGTGTCGATTTGGGAAATCAGTTTTGGTTGATCGGGAAAAATTGTTACGATAGTGGGAGCAATCTGGAACATTCTGGAGCTTTGTATCAAAATTTGGGCTTTGGGTTGGGCTTTTTTAAGATAGCTTGGGTATTCCCTTTTTGTCTTGTATCCCATCTTTAAAATATTTCAATGTCATACCTTATCTTCGAATTTGTTGCAATATCATACTTTCCGTCAGTTTGTCAGTCAATTCTTCTGTTAAATGCTGACATGGCTTGAGGCGGTGCTCACTCCTTATTAAAAATTAATAAAATATTAAAAAGTAATTAAATATTAAAAACTAAATGTTTAGTTAATTTTTTACACCCCTTCTTCCCCATCCATCTGTGTCCCCCCAACCTCCCTTCACCGCCAAAACCAGAACCCCATGCCCTCTCTTCCTCCATCTCCACCTCCCTCCCATGACGCTCCTCCCCTTCCCCATCCCCCTCCTCCTACACATCCATCACCCTAACCAAATTAATCCCTGTAACCAATTTCAAACAAAGCACCCCAATTCCACCCAAACCTTAACCCTAAATTTCAAATTCTTAGCATTAATCATCTCCATAGCAATGTCCACGACACCATCACCACCGTCTCCCACAGCCTCAGTTTCTACCATTACTGCCATTGTCCACGGTCCCAGTATCTACCTCGCCCCCAGTCCTAAATTTCGACTTTGCCTGTTTCCGAGAAAGCTTTGGACTTTGCTCAAGGGTTTGTGGGTTTTGGCTCAGGGGATGGGAGACAGCTATGCTTGGGTTCTGGGGTCGAAGAAGAACGGATTCGATTAGATTTTTCTGGGTTTTGGTTTAGGGATCGGAAGAGGAGGTAGGGAGTGATGTTGACGTGCCCCCGGCGGCGGCGCCGGGGGGGGGGGGGGAAGTGACGGCAAAATCGGCCAACAGAGAAGAGACGAGTGGGGAGAGAATCGACGGAATCGATCACCTACAAAAAAAATTCTGGGTTTTTTTTTGTTTCAAAATTTGTTTGTTTCTGGGTAGAGAAGAGAAGAATAAGGGAGTGGGATGAGTAACTAAGGTTTGATGGCCTGTAGGAATTTATCGGCATTCTAAATTAGGTACTCAAACGATCAACTAAGAGATATAAGTAAGTTAAGGAGCAAATTGGTGTCTGCATCTCAAAGTGTTCAACTGTCAAGGATTTTGACTACAAAATACTCACTGTATATAAAGACTCACTACAGAAGACTTCCCCGTTCATATATTCAGATAACTCGGACCTCAAAAATGAGAATGCATGAAAATACCATGCATAAAGTATGGAGGGTATGAGAAAACCCAATAAAAAGGGGAAACGAAGGAGAAAAATAATCACAAATGTCTTATGCTGATTATTTTCTCTTGAAATTGTTGGGAGGGTTCTGCATGACCATGGTGCAGATACAACCCATGACTGCAGGCACTTGGAATGAGATGACATACAACCTTAAATTCCTTCTAAGAGCTTGAACACAACAAAATATATGTCATTGAAATCACTAAAAAAAATAAAAAATATAGAGTCTTACCTCATGAGATGTTTCCAAAACATCGATTTCATGTTTCATTCGTAAAAAATATTTTTTCTCAATTAGTTTCAGTGGTTAAAATTTTATTTCACAATGGAGGGTGAAGGGGGTTTTGAGAATTGAAGAAGATAAATAATACTTTAAAAGTGGTTTGGTGTGTATTTAGAAATTTCTTATTTTTTAAAAATCTTATAAGGTCAAAATTGTCATTGCATAGTAAAGTATATAAATCCTTTAATATTAAATTTCAATGTGAGGTGTATTCAACATTATGTGGGGTGCTAATAAAAAAAGTCATATTTAAATGATTTGATTTTTAATTTTTTAATATTTAGTTAATTTTTTGATCTAATTGGAATATGAAGTGGGCTCCGTCTCATACCACGTCAGAATTTAATAGAGAGATTGACAGAAAACCTAACGAATGTCTGATATTGTAACAAATTCGTAAGATGCGGTATGACATTAAAATGTTTTAAAAGTGAGATATGAAACTATGATTGACCCAATAATTAAGGTAATTTGTGTAATTTACCAAAAAAAAACCCAACAGGCTAAATAATACCAAGTTGGAATTGGATCCCTTCTGGATCCACTTTATAGGAATCCTAGAGATCCTCATATCTTAATCATTCATCGTGTATCGTGTGGTCAAAAATCATTTAACTTTTTTATTTAAAATTAAACACAAATAATATCTGACGAAAACTGACTGCACGATGAATTTCTAAAATGTAAGAATCCCTATGATCTTCACAAAATGGATCCGGAGAGGATCCTTTTCCAAGTTGGAATTGGATCCCATCTTTCCTACTAAGTTGATTCGTCTGCTTACGTGGAACGAGCGACGTGTCAAGGACGTATAGTCGAACGCCACGTATCAGTCTGCGTTTTCACGGACGTCAGTAAACCAAAAACGCGAATGGTTTGAAAACCTACGCATAGACCACCTTCCCCTCTCCTCCTCCAACTTCAAGCTGTCGTCTTGGAGTTCGAATATTTCAGACCCGAAAACAGAAAAGACAAAAAAAAAAAAAAAAAAATGGAGGGAAGGGCGAGGGGTTTGACGCTGATTGGCCTTCTTTTGGTGAGCTTCGTCGGAAAGATCGCATCGCTATCGGTGACAGTGAACGACGTTGAATGCGTGTACGAGTACGTGCTTTACGAAGGCGATACCGTTTCGGGCAACTTCGTGGTCGTCGATCACGATATTTTCTGGGGCGCCGATCATCCCGGCCTCGATTTAATCGTGAGATCTTTTTTTTTTTTTTTTTTTTTTTTTTTTTTGTTATCGCTACACCGCAAATGCATCGAAATTTAGCCAATTTGGGATTTTAGGGTTTATGGAAGGGAATAATTTTCGGGGGTTTTGTTTGGTGTGGAAAGGATCTGAGTTTAGATTGTAGTTTTCAAATTGTTTGGTATTAAAATTTGTTAGAACTTTTTGAAAGTGTTGATTTTTTAACTAATGCGGTAGTTGAAGCTGCAATCTTGATGCTTGTAAGTCCAACGCCAATTGTGAAGATTCTTTGATATTCATAGTTTATTGTATCGAATTTCAAGCCCTGAATCGAAAAATATGGATAACTGATAAGACTATTGATCAAAGGTTTGATCTTTTTTAAGTCTTTGTAGCATCATCCATGAAGTAGGGAATAGTTCGAGTAGGAATAGTTCAAGTAGCTAGGAAACTATGAGAACCGGGGGAAGGTCTTGGAGTACTTTTGAAATTAGGGCTACACTGGCTGTCTGCCTGTATCGCTATAGTCTAATTCTCCAAATCAATTGAGTAGTGGATCACAATGCAGATGGCTACACGTAGTAATCCCTACAGGTGTGCTTAGTAGGGATAATCTGTGGTAATTTCATGAAAGTGGTAAGTTAAATTTCAGTTTGAATTATGGCATTTGAGTTGAAATTTATGTCAAATTTTATTGTTCTAACCTTCAAAGTAATGTTAGATTTATTCAACTATAAGCAAGATAGGACATTTATAATAGTACTGCAGTCAACATATGGTTGTGAGGCTTTGGTTTATAAACTTTAAATTTAGATGTGGTGTGTAGGGCTTTGAACCACCTGGGGGCCTAGCCCTACCAAATTCCTAATGTTGGTTATTAGAATTATTAGTTTTCAGCTGCAAGTAATTTTGATCTTACTATGTTTCACTGTTGGGTATACTTTACTTAATATTTATGTCGCCCCATGTTTCCTTGTAAGCAAAATGGGTTTAGGTTCTTGTTCAAATAAATAAACTTTGACATTGGTGGACAAAAAGGGGTCAGCTTTTTGTTTGTAAGAATTCAGAAGAGTCAGTTCAATACATGCTTATTCTCTACGCTGTAGCTTGGGAATCTGTTTTCCCATGGCTTAGTGTTGGTTGGGTGTTGCCTAAGAGCATAGGAAATGGTTTATCTGGCTAGATTGGAGTTTGATTAGTAGACTATTCGTGATGTTGGTCTTTGGAAAACAGTTTCCGTATCTTTTTCTTAGAGTTTGTAGGTTGAGAGGAATCACTAAGCATTTGAAGGCATGCAACTATCTTTCTGTAAATGGACCAAGAAAGGCTGTCCATCTTTTATAACTATTCTAGAAATTTTGTTTTCTTAACATCCACGAGTTTTTGTTATAGTATGCTACTTGTTTCATAGGCTGTACCAGTAGCCAGTAGGTGCTTTTTCTTGCAAGTAAACTTTTCCAATGATGAAAAAAAGACTGATGTTGGTATTTTGTGCAGGTGACATCTCCTGGGGATAATACGGTGCACACTTCAAAGGGAACATCTGGTGATAAGTTTGAGTTTAAAGCCCCAAGAAGCGGAATGTACAAATTTTGTTTTCACAATCCTTACTCAACACCAGAGACTGTTTCTTTTAACATACATGTTGGTCATATTCCCAACGAGCACAATATTGCCAAAGATGGTTTGTGAAAAGCTTTGTCAATAAGTTTTCGTTATGTTATTTTCGTTTCCGTTTTCAATTGTGGTGCTGCAATTTGAAGTAATTTGTTGCCTTGACAATCAAAAAGAAAATAGCTTTTGCCTTTGAATGTCAAGTACTCTGAATTGCTTGTTGAAGTGTGTTGATCTCAGTAACATGTTCTAGACTTTCAATAGTATCTCCATCCTTCGGTTTTTTTAACCATTAGATGTTGGTTTGTTGCAGAACATCTAGACCCAATAAATGTTAAAATTGCTGAGCTTAGAGAAGCATTGGAGTCAGTTACATTAGAGCAGAAGTACTTGAAAGCACGTGATGTTCGACATCGTCATAGTAAGTTTTCTTTCTCTCTTTACCAAAGAAAGTTAACAATGATAGAGTCATGCTATATCAGCGTATCCTACTGGCAGTTAGGTTTATGCCTTATTTGTTAATGGGATCCTCTCTCTTTTGTGAGACATTTGTGTATTTCCTGAATTTTAATATCTAGGATGTCCTCTTGTCAAATGTCTTCTGGGTGATTTTTGATAGGATTGAAAGGGTTATCTTGGAATTATCAAGTGCTGAATAAGTATGTACTGAGTGTTCAAAACTGAAGAATTTGTGCGCAGTAGGTTCAACATGTGTGTTAGCTAAAAGTTTCAAGTCTTAATTCAGCGTATGAAAACATATTGGCAGCACGTCATTGAGAACATTTTAAAACATCAATCTATCATTAACCTGCTTAGGTACTTCTGTGATATTCAACTTTTTGATTGTGTGCACGTCTTATGAAGTCAAAAACTCTCAGTAACAGCAAAATGAGGGTCATGAATTGATTCCATGGTGTCACTGCTGCCATGGACATGCGGCATATTGGGTTGCAAAACTACATTATTAGGGTTAACGGATTCTCACAACTATTTGTCCATAGCTAACCTGCTTCTTTTTAGCTCGTCTCAGTACTAAGTAACAAAATAATGTGGTAGATCTTTCATGTTTTAGAACCTGGCACCATCTTATGATTCTGATCACATGCTTTTTTGTGTCTGTCGCAGCAAATGAGAGCACAAGGAGGCGGGTTGTGTTGTATACAGTGGGAGAGTATCTTGCGCTAGCTGCTGCGAGTGCCTTGCAAGTCGTTTACATTCGCAAACTTTTCAGCAAATCGGTTGCATACAATCGGGTTTGAACTGCTTGGTTCTTGTTATCGTCTATTTTAACACAGGATGAACCTCATAGATTATTTCAAATACGTTTTCTGTGTAACAAGTTATGAAAAGTTTATACTATTTTGGTTCTTAGTTTTCAAATACATTGACCTACACCTTGAAATGTCATGGTTTTAGTTGGTATATGGGAGTTCTTCAAAAATACCTATTTATATATTAGGTCCATTAGAAGCTAATCTTTTTCTCAAAGATAATGTTACTTGGACACACAAAACTGATACACTTGTTGACACATATTCATATACGAGTCTCGGTTCACATTTCCACTCCGATTGTAGAATGGTTTTGATATGGTCCAAATAGAAAGTTTTTTATAATTTTTATTTCCAAAGTTTGTGTTCATTTGTGAACCTATCTAAACAGGTTTAATCTAACAACAAATTAAAGCTCCCCCTTTGTGAGAGTCTCTTGTCAAATTCTTCCTCCCTCTTCCGTCGCTGACCCTTGTCAAAAGTCGGTGGCCGTTTCCTGCTTTTTTTTTTTTTCTGTGTGCTCGTTGCCCTGCATTTTGTCCCCGTTGTTTTGCCCCAATCTACACAGAACCGAATGCAATGACGTTCTAGAATTCATATAGCCGACCTCACTTAGTGGGAAAATGCTTTTTTGTTGTTTTGCCCCAATCTACCTCGTCTTTTGCCCTAAGTTATGATCCCCTCTTCATCCAATCTATGTTTCCTGTTGACCTCCATGTTTCTCTTCATTCCCCATCCTATCCTCCCCACCTGGCTCTGGCCTTCCTCGATCTCGCATCATTCCAGATCTGCAGTCACTTTGTCTTCACGCGAATTGTTGCGAACCCTTGGAAAGGTGCGTATAGCTTTGGCTCCGGTGATCACAACATCACCTTCCTTGTGTATGCCTTTATTGGCAATGTTACTGGTGGGATCTCTTTCTCCCTGGTTTCTTTCAATTTGTGGCTCAGACCACTAGTTTTTTCAATATGTGGCTCAGATCAATTTGGTGCTGGATGGAGGACGTTTGGCATTTTCTTTTCCATCACTTTTGGGGTGTCGGTTGGCTAGATCTCTGGCATTTGCTGGAGATGGTGGTGCACGGTAGCCGGTTGCAGTGCTTCGATGGCGATTGTGGTGCAGGCTGCTGCGAGCTGTTTTGTGCTTTGTTTTTTTTGTCTGGGTTGTCTATTTGGACTTTGTTTTGCTTGGGGTTCAATATTATGTTTAGAGGGATGTTAGCTACCCGTCCCTTTTACCTTTCTCTACTTACCTTTTTAATTTATTTCTTGCCATGTGGATTCAAATATCAATTTAAACTCTATATGACTAACCACAAGTTGTAGGTGACTAACCACAAGATGTGGTCCAATTTACAAATTGGCACCTTCAGTTGGCGATTTCCTGGTGCGTTTCTGGCAGGAATTCGGAACCAGTTGAGAGCACTTTGTGGCTAGAGGCAAGCCGAATCTCGAGCAGAGATTAGACCCACCCTTTAAGTATGGAGACACTAGGAATGGGTAAAATACCCGCGGTTATAGGTAACTGCGGTTACCCGCCTATTTAAATTTTACGGTTATGGTTATGACTAACCGTTTACATAAATAAACAGTTATGGGTATAATCATTTACCCGTGAAATTTAAATGGATGGTTATGGCTATTAACCGAGGTTATAAACGGGTAACCGTTTACCCATTTATTTTATATATGTAATGTAGAATATTTTAAAAATAAATTTATATATATATGCGGCTGTTTGACAAGGGATGGGAAGTTGTGTTATTAACCGAACAATCACATCTCTTCAATTTGAATGTTGCATCTTTTGATTGTTGCCGAAAAGACATGATTCACGGTCAACAAGTGTAATCCTTCTATTAACCATTTTCTCTATCGGACAAAACTTAAATCAATGCTATTGACTATAGTGCATGGTTTATATAGCTAATTATAATATAATGTAGCTCATTGTATATATTATGTTAATACTTTACATTATGGGTAAAATAACCCAAGAATACCATCTTCTAAACAGTTTTCATAACCTAAGAATACTTAGCAAATATTATATTACCTACATTGATAACAGTTAAAAATATCATCCATAAACTATTATTTCAATTATTGGAATGGTATAAGGACTTAAAAAATTAAAATACGGAAATGTATGATGAATGTTACCTATAACGATGTTTAATTGTAAAAAAAAAAAGAAGAGAAAATTATGACAATTTTTTTTCAATTTTCAAGTTGTTAAAAAACATGTAGACGAATGAAAAAGGAGTAATGGTTAAAAAAAAAAAAACAAAAGAGATAAACTGGTTGAAAATGGTAAATGGGTAAACAGGTATTAAACGGTTACGGTTAAATAGATATGCGATTATGAGTATAGTTAACTGTTTATAAACGATTATGCTAGTACAAATATAAACAGTTATGGATAAATAATCACGGTTACCCGTCCGCCATAACTGTTGCTCATCCTTGAAAGACACTTTGTCGTGTTTACCAAAAACAAATGTTATAGGTGATTCTAATTATTTGGAAAAAAAAGCCCCGCCTAATACAATTTTTCTCATCGGGATTCGAAAGCACCCGAATGTTAATTTGTTTTACGCATAACTAGACCGATTTACCTTAAAAATAATTGGAGCCAATCGCTTTTATTTATCCATTAAATTAAAGCAGCGCTAAGAAAATTTCCTTATATTTATATATCATTTTTATGACAAGCAACATCAAATAAAATAAAAACTGTTATAAACTTTGTATTTAAGTATGATTGTGTAAATTCTAAATTATATTTTATACTAGTTATTCTTCTATATTATGACTTGTATTCCTTGGAGTAGAAGGATTCTTTCCTCCCTTGTTATAAAAGCACTGCGTAAGGGGAATAACACATCCTCTACACAACCCTACAAACACACATCTCTCTTTACTCTCTCTCTCTCTCTCTCTCTCTCTCGCCCCTCTCTCCCTATCAGATTAAAATAAGCCACAGCACGTTATTAGCACACTCATACCGTTGCGCTTAGGAATCTGACGTGAAAGCTTTCTACATCAAACCGATTCATCAATATCATCACGCAATCAAGTTCTTCCAAAACAACGGTTTTTATCTCGATATTTTTGCACCCTTGATAGCATGAACATTCACCATAATGCATGACCCAACTTTACGTTTTTTGAATTTTAGATTCTACATAAAGTGTGTATGCATTATATCCATAAATGTTGAATTATGTGAGTTGATATTGCCATGAATTGCATCAAATATCTGCTCATGCATTGAATTATATGTTGAATATGCATTGAATTATAATCTGGAAATTGAAAAAAAAAATATTAGGGTTTCGTTGGGAACCCCGAGTGTGACGGCTGGAAGCCAGGTCGTCGGGCTTCCTGAGTGAACCAATCCACGGAGTCGAAAGCTCTAGGCTTTGCAACCCAGAATAACCTGACGTCATTAATGGCATCCTTGTCCACGACCATTGCAGGCATAGCATGCAGCCAACACGTCGAGCCTTTGGTCACTGTCATCGTCTGATGAAAATTGGATCGAGAGTTACTTGAATCTCATCAGAATTTCTTGAAAATCCGATTTAAAATTTCTAGGTTTTGGTTCTTGAACGTCGAGATTAACCTTCTCCGTTCACCACCTTGGTCATCGTCGACCCATGTGACTTGCCCCGAGTTCTCTGAACCACAACACGGCCGCCAAAAGCAGCAGCACCGATCATCTCCTCCGATGCATACACCTAGCATAGCTGGGATTAATGTTTGGTCTGACCCACATCCCTTTGGGCCTGGACTCATTTAACTTGTAGCAATAATCTAAAAAAAAATAAAAAATTCCATGGGCCTATGAACCTAGGCCCCTGCTACTCACCCTAAGCCCATGTGATACCAACACATTGAGCTTTAGTGTCCTCGTGCATAACGCCGCACCAGGTCTCTACCTGCAGCTAAAGCCCCTTGTGCATAGGTGCACCTGCACCACGACACATTGGATCCCAACCTTTGGTTGGTGCATCCATGTACCCACAAGCACTCGATCCCAACCTGTAGCTGGTGTATCGGTGCACTTGCACCGTGTCACATTCAAACCACACCCATTTGTGTCTTTGGTATATTGGGCCTGCAGCCCACATATGTTTACCCTAACCCAATTCTTGGGCTTATGCTACACGACCTAAATTTTCTCAGCCCACCAGTGGACTTTGGTCCATATTTTTGGGCCCCAAGTTTAATTGCCTATATTTTTTAGGCCTTATGGGTTTTATAATTTTTTTTACCCACACTTTAATTTTGGCCCAAAGGTCAAATAATTAATTCAATTATTATAATAGACCCTGAAGATCTATTTGCATATTTTTCGTGTTGCATATTTCTGTATATAGATTTGTGTTTGTCTACAAGAACATATGAACCTGAAGTTCATAATTCTTTGGAAACCTGATAGGAGCATATTCATGCGACTTAAATGGCTTGTTCTCGTGCATTTACGTTATGTTTCTCTCGTTATTTTAGTCCTTTATGCTTCTTTTGTGTGTTTTCAGGTTCTAAGGGCCTAGGGAGCAAGAAAGTGCATTTTGAGGCCATTTGGAGCATTTTTGGGCATGGATTGGATAGCTTATCCATGGAGCCAAGAGGATGGACGAATTTGAAGGCCTTGTATGCACTTGAAGACACAAAACAATGGCTCTAGCCCAATCAAACACATTATGCCATACAAACCAACCTATTTTAGGCCCATTCTATGTACTTAAACCCTAGCCCTTTAAACTAATTCATTGATCACTTATCAAACCATTCACTTATCACTCACCACATATCATTCACTTATCACTTAACATATCATTCATTTATTTCACTTCCATACTCCTCTTAATTCCACATGCATTCTCACACATGCACATCATTCACTCACATTTCCACCATTCATTCTTTATTCCTTTCCAAACATCTCACATGCATTCTCACACATGCACATCATTCACTCACATTTCCACCATTCATTCTTTATTCCTTTCCAAACATCTCACATGCATTTCTTCATTATTTCCTAAACCCTACATGCATTATTTATTGCATCTTCACATGCATTCACACACACTTTACACATTCAAACCATGAGCTCCCATTCCTATATGCCATTTTCATATTTCCACCCACTAACCTAGTCATCAACACATGCACTTCCACCTTTCATCCACAATGATTCATGATTCATTCACTTTGCATCCTTTAAATCACATACTTTTCCATCATTAATTAGCCACTTGCATCTTAAACAAACAACCATATGTTCCCTCCACTACTCCTATAAATACCCTTGCACCCATTCAATTCATATCTCATATTTCCATTCACAACACTTCACACAACACAAATACCATTCCATTGCCGTGAGTCCTATTTCATTTTCTGCATATTTTCTCTTCATTCTTCCATCTCCAACCACTCCCTACTCCATTCCACATACACCTAAAGCCCTTAAGCTCACCTTAGACCTTGTGCTACAACAACGAGGAAGAAAAGAGTGCTTAAACGTTCATACAATTCAAGTTTGAGTTGTTGGAATGTTTAGGTGTTTCTTTGATTTCAAAGTTTAAATTTAATTCTCTTTGTTTTGTACGTATGAGAAGGGAAGAGAAGAGTGCCTAAACGTTCATACAATTCACGTTTGAGTTGTTGGAATGTTTAGGTGTTTCTTTGATTTCAAAGTTATGAGGAACTAAACCCCCCTTTAGCTAGGGGGTGATTCGAAACTATGTTTATATTTGCATTTTGAATTGATTACGTTTGGTTGGAATTTCATAAGTTGTGGATTCAATTCGTTTAACTGTTTGATTGATAACTTATTTATGTATGTTCATTGAGATTGCAAGCTTAATTTTCATGCATAAATATGACGCTAGAATATAAGTGAATTTCACCTAATCGTTATGAACTTATATTCACAAGTAGTAGAGGTTGCTTATAAACAATCTCGTTAAACGAATTCTTGGCATAAGTTTCATGCGTATTCCATAGTAACGAATGCCTCGTCGATGTTTATGATTTCCGTTGAACTTAATGATCTTGGTTAAATGTCTCTATCATGCGTATTCCATAGTTAGGGACTTTGATTAAGAATAATTTGGTTGTAATGCGTATTCCATTCAATCCAACGAATTTAGGGAAATCTGAAAGTTAATCTAAGCGGATCTAATTAACTTGGAGCATTGAGTTTCACAACTTATCGAAAGACCAACTGAGAATCAATTTTGTTTGCAAGTGTAACATGTGTGGAGAAGAACCCCTTGGCTATTCCATCATCCATATTTTCATCACATTCATATTTACATTTTGCCTTTAATTATATTTTGTCTTTTTAATTTAATATCGTCCAAACACAATTCCCCCCCTCTATTTTGTTAAGTTTTAATCATTCGTATTTGTTTTATTTTTGTAACTTTAAGCTTTTGGAGTCATAAACATTTGCAAATTCGTCTAAATCAAGTTCTAGCTTCTATTTGAGTCAATTTGATTGTTTTAGACAATTTGAGTTTTTCAAAGCCATTCTGAGTCATAGTAGTCTTGTTAAGAGTATTTTAATTTAGTTTTTATGTTTTTAAGTCAATTTAGAAGGTTTTAGCAAGCCCTCCTAATCCCCGGTCTAGAACGATCCCTCACTTATCCATTCTACTACAATTGTCAAACGAGGGTTTAATTTGAGTGTCAAGTAAATCTCGCATCAAAACCTGAAGTTTCTAGAAACATGCCTTACTTGAAAACTTGAAGTTTTCCACAAAAACATCAACCATGAAAAACCTAAAGCTTTTTCATGTAACTTTAAACCAATACATGTCTATTAGAACCTAAATGTTCTATTCCTATGTGAATGGATTGATTTTTTTCTCCATTACACTAACCATATTTTTGTCCATTTATTTTGTGATAGGGACATGTCGATTTGAACAAACTCGACTTCACCGTTTTAGAGGTCTCTGGAAGAAACTAACTCAAGTGGTCCAAGATGTGAAGCTCCACCTCACCGCAAAGAATTTGCGTCTCGCCATTGAAGATGAGACGAATAACTCGGTTGGCGAAGCTGAGAAAGCCACTGCATGATCTTCATCCGAAGACACATTCATGATGCGCTGCAAACCAAGTACCTTGATGAGGAAGATCTATGAACACTTTGGGTAACTTTGATCACCAAAAGGACATCTTCTTGCCTGAAACAAGACATGACTGGTAGCATTTGCACTTCTAAGACTTTAAGTCTGTGAATGAATATAATTCTAAAGTTTGTCAAATCTGATCACTTCTTAAGTTCTGTAACGAGAACTTGACCGAAGATGATCTCTTGGAAAAGACCTATTCAACCTTCTCTGCTACCAATATTGTCATGCAGCAACAATATAGGGCTCAAAAGTTCATTAAGTTCTCAGATTTGATCTCTGTTTTACTTTTCGTTGAAAAGTAGAATCAGCTATTGATGAAAAATCATTATGCTAGGCTTACTATAGTGAATGTTGTGCCTGAAGCACACTATAGCACAAACCAATGCCCAAAACGTCAACATAGGCATGGTAGAGGCGACAAGAAGCCACCCTGTCAAGGTCAACAGAGCCAAGGGCCATCTAAAGGAGGAAACCGAGCTTGGAAGCACCCTAACCTCGCTCCCAAGGCCCCGAACTCCAAGAATAAGGGCAAAGCACCTAACACCATGGATGCAGACATGTGCTACCGATGTGGTTCAAATGACCATTGGTCCCATGTTTGCCGTGCTCCCTATAAGGTTGTAGCTGAATATCATTTTCATCATAAGAAATTTGAATCACACTTTATGCAAGTGGATGAAACGAAGAGTACCAAAATGGAGGTTTCTAACTTTCAAGAGGCTATTACCCTTATGGAAGATTAGAATCTTAGACATAAACTATTTTTAGTAGAATTTTAGACCCCTGGGGCCGAATTCCACCTAGTGGTCGAACCCCACCTTGTTTTTTGGTTTAAGTTTGAACAATTTTCCTTTATGTTTGGATTAATCGTTGTTGATTTTCTTTTGGATATTAAGTTTTTTTAATTACCATCCTTGAATACTTAAATTATTTTGAATGGATATTTGTTTTTAGAATTTTTATGAATGTGACCGATTCAAATTAATTTTTATTTGTAGGTATGACTAGTGGTAAAGTTAATTGTCTGGCAAATAGTGCAACCACGCACACCATTTTACGTGAACGCATCTATTTCACTAACTTCATACCTAAGAATGCACCTCTGACAACCTCTTATGCCCATCCAACCTGATCGAAGGATACAGTAAGGCACGTATAATGTTGTCCAATAGTACAATCTTGACCGTTGACGAGGCACTTTATTCTCCATGTTCCGGAAGATCGTTGTTGAGTTTTAAGGATATTAGAGATAATAATTACCACGCATAAACCTATGTAGAAAACATAGTTGAATTTCTATGCATCACTTCCTATGAATACGGCCAGAAGTGTATTATAGAGAAGATAGAGCGTATCCCAAGTAGTCTGTATACTACAACCATATGCCCTATAGAGAACCACTATTTGGCCGGCCCTACCTCAGGGACCGTGCACAAAATTACACTTTAGCATGATTGTTTGGGACACCCTAGAAGAACAGTGATGTGCCATATCCTCAAATCTTCACACGGACATCCATTAACCTGAAGCTTAAGTTCGATTCGAGGAATCGCATGTCAAACTTGCTTCATGGAAAAACTTATTATTAAGCCTTTTTATGACAAGATTTGTTCAAATCCTCCTATTTTTCTACAAAGGATTCAGGGGAACATTTGTGGACCGATTCACCCTCCATGCGGACTATTTAGATATTTTATGGTTTTGGTTGACGCTTCTACATGTTGGTCACAAGTGTGCTTCGTGTCCATAAGGAACGGCATTCTCCAAACTATTGGCTCAGATTATCAAGCTCAAGGCTCACTGATGTGTATTTAAACTAACCTAAATAATATATTAATCTAAACCAAACTAAACTCGCAAGTGTACAAATCAATTGTAGTAATATATGCAAATACAATGTCGATCCCACATCGATTGCTTCAACACCAATTTAACCGATTAATCACACTAAACTTAATTAAACAAATAAAGGATAGATTGAATTGAATAATTGAGTAATTGATTAACACTAAAATTAACAAGCAAAAGAAAAGACAATTAATTAAAATCACACATGACACAAGAAAACCTAAGGTTATGAATTCACCAATAACAATCCTATTTACTTTTCCTAGAGTCAACTACTATCCAATTACTATGTCAATGTTAAATGTTGTTCTTTCTAAGATATGAATTAATCCGTGGTCAAACATCAACTCTAGTATCTCTACATGATAATTATACTCTATTGGTTGGGCATACAATTAAACACATAAAAACCCATTAAGCGTAGAAGAATCATGTCAACCAAGTAGAACTAGTTTGATATTGGTCATCCTCACTAGTTTGTCTACTCTTCTTAATCTTAGTTCCAATAAACCTAATTAATTGGTCATCCTCATAGATTTATCTAACTATCTAGATGCAAAATTCCTAAAGGTGACTAGTCATTAGAAATCCGAACCTAGAATAAAATACGCACAAGGATTAAGAATATAACATGACATATAATCGGATAATAATTAACAAAGTACTTCGAAAATATTCATGTCATGGTTTCATCATAAACCATAGAAAATAACTTAGTTACATATAGAAATAAAAATAAAAGAAATACAGAACCCGGAGTCCATGGTAATGCACATCCCTAAGCTCTTCTTCACAAATTGCGGAGATGGTGAATGGTAGTATGGAGTGGGGGGTTATGTGACCTCCCCTAAAGAGAGCTTAGAGCACCTTATTTATACTAGAAAAACCCTAAAAGGTATGGGAGAAACTCTGCTAAATAATTAATTACACAAACTAGGAAAGAATCCTTTTTGGCTTAGGAAACACGTCATCTGTCTTGCACACCAAATTTGGGGTCGATTTATCTTCTGGAAAATTCTGTAAAAATATGGAAAATATAGTTGTATCTCTTATTTTTCCAAGAATATATCGCACGCCACTAGGAAAAATTGGGAAAGCCTTCAAACATCATTCTCCTACGGCTGCGCAGTTCTAACGAGAAAATAATTTTTACAGGATTGATTTGTAAAACTGGAATGAATGACTCCATGGAAAATTATGAAATTCGGACACAACGATCTTTAGCCTCTTAGATTCCTTTTCCAATTAGCCTTGCATCAAAACTCCTCTAGAAAGTCGAATTATCACCAAAAACGTACTAAGTGCGCAAAATGGATGAAACTGAGAAAAGGAAAGTGCAATAAGGCTCTTTTATAATCAATTCCTTAATAAGACTTAGGGATAATGAACATGAAAATATGATAAATAATGCACCTATCACTCACCACCCAGACTATCTAATCAAATCTATTCAACTGAATAATGTTGGAGAATTCACATCTAAAACTTTTAGTGACTATTGCATATCAGTTGGGGTTAAAGTTGAACATCCAGTACCCCATGTTCACACCCAGAATGACCTGGCAGAGGCATTCATTAAGCGCGTACAAATGATTGCTCGATCGTTGATCGTATGTACCAAGCTCTTGATCGTTGCTTGGGGCCATGCCATATTACATATAGCCATGTTGGTCCGCATTAGGCCTATAGCAACCCAACCATATAGCGCCATTTAGTTGGTTACTAGACACGCACCCTACATATTATGTCTACGAGTTTTTTATTATGCGGTCTATGTGCCGTTTTCGCCGCCCTTACATACAAAAATAGGGCCTCAGCGAAGGATGAGAATCTATGTTGGATATGATTTTTCTTAAATTATTCGTTACTTAACCTTTGATTGATGATCTTTTTACCACTCGTTTCATGAATTATCATTTCTATAAAATAGTATTCCCATCGTTATGAGAGATAAGAACGTTACGATTCCTGATGAACGACGTTCATTATCGTGGACGACTCCCACTTTGTCTCATATTAGATCTTCAGAGCATAGCTCAGAGCATGCCAGATGCTTTCACAAATCTATCGTGAATGACAAGATCACATATTCCAGCTGCAAATATGCCTACAAAGATGGATATACCAAATGTACAACGAACTTCCCTCCTGGATGCCTGGGACTCTACTTTGGCTGATCCATGTACATTAATGGCTAGCCAATCCTCTGCCCCTACACAAAAGCGTGGTAGACCATTTGGTTCAAAGGATTCACACCCCCAGAATAGGAAACCCATGACACGGGCCCTTGTTGAACCTACCGTGAATCTGACTGTCGCCTACTCATTCAATCTAACTCATGAGAAAATTCTAGATTACGAAAGCGTCCTTGAAGAGACGAATCCACCTCCAGAGAATTGTGAAATTTCGGCCCATTATGCTAGCTTAAATGATGTTTGGTGTAGAAATGAGATGATCATTGACGATGTATTAGCGTATGTAGTAGCTACTAAGATCATGTTGAGCGATGACATTGAACCCTGTTTCACTAATGAATGTCGACGTAGAACTGATTGGTCAAATTTAAAATATGCAATCCAAGTCGAACTCGATTCACTTACGAAACGTAAGGTGTTTAGACCTGTAGCTTCTACTCCTCCACATGTGAAGCATGTTGGCTACAAGTGGGTTTTTGTTCGAAAGCGTAATGAGAAGAACAAAATTCCATGTTACAAAGCTCGTCTTGTTGTGCAAGGTTTCTCACACCGCCCTGGAAATGACTATGACGAAACTTATTCACCCATTATGGATGTGATTACTTTTCTCTACCTTATCAGTTTAATAGTTTTCGAAAAACTAAGTATACAACTGATGGATGTAGTAACCGCGTATCTCTATGAGGATCTTGATACGAAAATTTATATGAAAGTTCCCAAATGACTTACATTGACTAGATCAAATATTTCCAAACCCTAGAACATGTTCTCAATTCGGTTGAGGCGTTCACTCTACGATTTAAAGCAATCCAGAAGAATGTGGTATAGCCGTTTGAGTGAGTATTTAACTAGTCAGGGATATGTGAACACGAACTATGCCCTCGCATGTTCATTAAGAAGTCACATTCCGATTTTGCGATTGTTGCAGTTTATGTCAACGACATGAACCTCATCGGAACTTCTAAAGAGCTCGCGAGAACTGTAATACCCTAGAAAAATTTTAAATATATGATTATGTGGAAAAAAAATTTTCGAAAAGTGAAATGACGAAATTGTCCCTCGTTGACTAAATGTAATTTTTTTTTTTTTTAGGATGTATTTTATCCTCATATATTTTGTCATGTTTCTTGACATATTTAGATAGAGTTCGATCCTACGAATGCGTAGGCATAACCCATTCATAAAACAGAGTTATAATGAAAGAGTTAATAACGTTTAAAGTTAGGGTTCTATCTGTGATTTTTGCTTCATCTTGAAGACTCCAAATTTTTGAGCCATTATCTGTGATGACACGTGGATGACTGATATTAAAAGAAAAGAAGAGAAACAAAGAAAGGAGAGTGGAGGATGGGGATTTTGGCCCAATTGGGAAGAAGGAAAATAGGGCAAAGGAGAAAGAAGGAAAAAAAAAAAAAGGAAACACGTTAACCGTGCAACCCACTAAACCCGACCCATTCCGCCACTTTTCTGGTGACTTTCCGTCAATTTTCCCTGTGAGTTGGGTGATGCCATCACCACCAATCAACTTCTCGTCGTCCTAGCTTCTGTTCTCACCCAAGTTGGACGGCTGTGGTCAAGGTTTCACGACGAACTCTCGTAGTCTTCTCCGATGAGTCCAAAGACACCCATAGCGATGATCCGCTTGATTCTAAAGCCACCACTGTCGACCACCACCATGGGTCGACTCCTTGTGAACCTAGGAACATGTCCCAGGCCTTGGTTAGGGCGGTGGAACACCGGAGGTGGCAGATCGAGGCCACCTAATTTCTAGGGTTCCGGTGAGTTTTGAAGCAAATTGGAGCTTTTCCCGGCCAAATTGGACTTGGCCATAGGTATAAAAATTGCTTTATTCATTAAGATCCTTATTTTTGTAAATTTTGAGAATTTTTAGAAATTGTTGAATTTTTCGGCGAATATGGCGGCCGATCGCCACTCGCGGCGGTGCATGGACTGAGGGCTGTCGATGCCAATTTAAGCTAAATTAGATGTCTTGAATTCATATTTGGTATTTGTATGACGTAGGTCGATCATTTGAACCTAAATTCACTACGATACCTTACTTGATCAATTTGTGAATCGATGATCCGACTGTTAGATCATCACCAAACTTTGAGACCTTATCGTACGTAATATTTGAGGACCTTAGGGACTTATGGATCGGGAATCCGATGTATGGATCTTCCCAAATTGGATTTGTAAGTTTGTAAAATAAAACATTGACAGCCATTTGATTTCATGATTGGCAGAGATCCGATCGTTGGACCGGAATGAAATTTTAGTATGTTGTTCTAGAAGCGTAAGGTGAACTATGAATGGCTTGATCCCTTCGTTTAGGGTACGTAGGCAGTCTAACCAGGATGTTAGATGCAGCCATAAATTAAACAAAATGATTATTATTATTTTTTAGTGTGGTTAGTTAGAATCATAATTAACCATTATTTTATTATGCCTACCTGTGTGTTTGGCTTTCGAATTAGAAATTTCGGGTCGTTACTGTCGTGCACCTGAAGTTAGACTTTGAGATGAAAGATCTAGAAAATATTTGATACTGTCTCGGTCTCGAGATAGAGCACTGTTCGGATGGAATCTTAGTACATCAATCGAACTACACCTAGAAGGTGTTTTGCCGCTTTAACGAGGATAAAGTGAAGCCTTCGAATACTTCTATGGTTGTTCGATTGCTATATGCAAAATGAGATCCCTTCCGTCTGAAAGATGATGATGAAGAGATTTTGAAGCTCAAAGTTCCTTATCTAAGTACGATAGGCGCTTTATTGTACTTAGCTTAATGCACTAGACTTAATATCTCATTCGCTGTTAATCTTTTAACAAGATATAGTAATGCACCAATGCGCAGACACTAGACTGGTGTTAAAGACATCTTTCATTACCTTAAAGGTACTACGAATCTGGGCCTGTTCTATCCTTACGGATCCTTGAGTGATGCTGCACCCTATTATCTCGAGTCGATTCTCGCCTTGTTGGTTATGCTGACGTATGTAACCTATTTGATCCACACAAAGGGCGCTCTCAAACGGGTTATGTCTTTACCATTGGAGGCACCACAATCTCTTGGAGGTCAAGTAAACAAACCTTAGTTGCCACTTCGCTTAACCATGTTGAAATTCTCACCTTACATGAAGCAACTCGGGAATGCTTTTAGTTGAGAACAGTTGTGGGCTATATTCAAAGCTCCTACGATCTTTACCCCGTCGTTGACGTCCCGACAACGATCTATGAAGATAACGCAGCATGCATCGAATAGCTCAAGAATGGTCACATCAAAAAAGATAAAACCAAGCATATTGCACCAAAGTTCTTTTTCTCACATCAATAGCAAGAGCACCAGAAGATTGAAGTCATGCAAATCTGTTCACAAGACAATCTGGCTGACTTATTCACCAAATCACTACCGAATGCGACGTTTCAGAAGCTTGTTCAGGGAATAGGTATGCATAAAGTTTCTGAGTTGTAACATTGTTAGTTCTCTTTGGAATTATGTCGAACTCAGGGGGAGTACCTGAAGTATACTTGATTGATCTTAATGTATTATTTTTCCCTACGATTAGGAGCATTTTTTCCACTGGGTTTTTGTTAACTGACGAGGTTTGGATGAAGCTCCCACCTTGGGTTAATATATCCCTAATGACGTCCAGTAGACATTTTATTTGACTTTGCATTTCTCACGCATTTTTCCTTAGACTATGGATTTTGTCCCAACTCATATTTTACTATAGCCATTGGGTTTTTTGTGAGACTTAGTTCCATATGCAAGTTCCTACTTTACTTTCAGACTAGCGTGTTCCCAGAATCAGTGCTGACAAGTCGACTTCCTCAACTCTACATGATGCCGAATCAACTTGAGTATTTACACACTCAAAGGGAGGTGTTATAAACGTTGTATTTAAGTATGATTGTGTAAATCCTAGATTAGATTTGATACTAGTTATTCTTCCTTCTTAGGACTTGTATTCCTTGAAGGAGAATGATTCTTCCCTCCTTTATTACTATAAATAAAGGCACTGGTAGGGGGAATAACACATCCTCTACACAACCCTACACACACATCTCTTTTTACTCTCTATCTCTGTCGCACCCTTCTCTCCCCTGTCAGATTAAAATAAGCCACAACAAAAACCTAGTAAACTTAATGTATCATTACAAGTTATAACTTAATATGTGTAGCATATGACTATAATGATTATGCATTTTAGCATGGATTCGATTCCCACTGATTTCCTCTCCCAAACATTTAATAAATTTAACGCTATTATTGGTCAAAAAAACAAAAACTTAATACATGTAACCTAGTGTAGTCAACCATCTCCATGTGATCTTTCATTTTTTTTATGACTCTAATATGGTCCTTTAACTAGGCTTGGCGCGAACGGGTCGTGTTTGCCGTATTTCGTGTAACACCTGTTAAGAAAAATATTTTTTTTTCTTCTTAAATTTGCACATACCACATTGCCATATAAATATTACTTCAAAAATATAAAAACACATTTGTTGTTAAGTACTATATCAACACTACAAAATAAGAGCTTAATAAAAAAGCATACTAATAGTCTATTGCAAAATATCAAATGTGCCCATGCAAAATGAAGGAGTTTTTCTTTTCAAGGTTGTGAAGCCCTTTCCAGAAGTTAAAACCTTGTCAATGAAACTCAAAACTTGCATGTTTTTCCTTTTACAAAATCCTTAAATTTTCATTGATCATCGTGGGGAAATTGTATTGGAACTTTGGCTTGATCTATTGCCTTCAAGAGTCCGCATAAAATAAGTATAGAAAAACCAAACATTATAAACCATTCAAATTATGAGAAGTTTATCAAAATAATTATGAAAAGAAATAAAACAATAGCACTATACCATATAAAAATATATTACGGACCCAAAGGAACTGAGCTCAATGATCAAATGATCCGGGCCATTGAATTGATCCAATGGCTAAAATTATTATAACTTTTAAAGGGCCCCCTGTTTGTAGCTGTTGGATCAAATTTCAATGGCCCAGATCATTTCATCCTTGGGCTCAGTTCCTTTGGGTCCGGAGGGGATCTGATTCCATATATTACCCTTTTGTTTCCAAATTTTCTAAATTTAATTTAGGGTAAATCTCAGTTACTACCCTCAAGTTTCATGGTTTTCAACATTTGGTACATGAAGTTTTTTTTCGTTCCAGAGTCATACCTAAAGTGTTAATTTTAGGACAGTCTTATACATTCGTTAGTTTGGCTGTTAAGTTTCCTTTTAACTAATGATGTGGCGCCATGTGGACAATGACTAGGCGCCATGTGGAAATTAAAAATTCAAAAAATAAAAATTTTGGTTGTCTTTTACCTCCGACCTTCCCTTCCTCCCTTATCCCTCCATGTGGGGGGAGGGGGGCAAAAGGGTAGTAGGAGGGCGAGATCGACGGTGGAGAAGCTGAACTGGGGCTTCGATTGCCGAGGTGAGTCAACGGATAAAGATGGTGGCGGTGGCGGTGGTGGGGTTGGTACTTAATGACAAGCATTGTCGCAGCAGAGGTGTTTGGCTACACGGGGTCCTCGGAGATGGAGCATGGAGGTGGTGCTTAGGGTTGTGTCGCTTGAGGACGTCGTTGTTGAAGGACAGAGGCTTTAAGGGTTGCTGGATCCGGGTTGGAGTTTCGGATCTGGTAGTGATGAAAAATTAAACATTTCGGTATTCCAGGTCAAGCTTGATGTCATCGTCGTCGTCATTCTCGGAGAGGTTGAGGGAGAGGAGGCCAGGGCGGGAGTGGGTGAGAGGGAAGGATTTTGAATCAACGGTCTCGGTGTTCTGTGTGAGGCCGGAGAGGCGGCGGAAGTCGCTGGGCTTGTCGCCTTGTGGTCGGCGAGGAAGAATTGGGCGGGGAAAAGCCGTTGAAAAGAAGATAATGGTTGGGTAGGTGGGTGGGTGGATGGGCGGAGTCAAAGATTGAGGGGAAAGGGTTTGGTGGGTTAGTACATATGAGATAATAGAAGGATAAGGAAGAAAAGGCCGGAGGTAAAAGACGACCAAATTTTTTTATTTTTAAATTTTTTTTTTGTTTCCAAAAAAGAACATTTTTAATTTTTAATTTCCACATAGACCCTTTAATGACATGTGGTGCCTAGTCATTGTCCACATAGGCGCCATATCATCATTTAATTGGAGTCTTAACAGTCAGACTAACGGATGTATGAAACTATCCCAAAATTAACACTTTAGGTATAACTCTGGAACGAAAAAAACTTCATGTACCAAATATTGAAAATCACGAAACTTAAGGGTAATAAACTGAGATTTACCCTTTAATTTAGTGTGTGTGTGTGTGTATAATTATTATAGTTTTTATATGGGTATAAAATTATTAAAGTAATATTTTGCTTATTGTATATCGAATTACCCACGTGTATACTCGGACCAATCCGTTATCTTAACAGATGCTTATTAGGTTACCTGATAGTGACCCAATTTATTATCGTATCGATCCGATAACCTGTTAATTTCGTATCATTTCGTGTAGAATTAATTGGCCGTGTCAGAAATTACCAGATCTATCTTTAACGCTTTCAATATGAATATTTTTCACGTGATCTTTCCCTTTTTTTAGTGGAAACATTCAACTTGCATGCATCCAACCCAATTCCTATTAATAAAAGCTATCATTTGAAAACCCCAATTTCCATTATTTTAACAAACAAATTAGTGTCCATGAACATTGATATGCAGCAACTAAATTATTAGAATATTTAGAGTGCTGCTAAAACTATCCGCATGTCCTATTTATTGCACCAATTTTTTAATGAAAATTTTAATAAATATATTTAACTTTTTATTAAATAACTTTTTTTAATACATCAATATTTTTATACTAAGGGAAATGAGAGTTCGGCTAAGCTACATAATAACAGTCTAATTTGGTATTGAATTCATCATTCACGATATTCGAACTTAAAATCTCTTACTTCTAAATAAAGAGAAATATCACTAGATCATAATTAGAAGATTTTATTAAATAACTTTTAAGCCCTAACAAAAAGTCATACGAACAAAATTAAAAAAGAAAAAGCTCAAAATTTCTAGTCTCCTTCTTCCCCGTGTCTCTCACTTTCAACACGCTTCTTTCCTTTCTTTCAAAATCAACTTTATCTCTTTGATTGATGGACGGGAAAGATTTGCAACGGATATGGTGCGGGGCATCAATTCTTGACAATAATCTTTAAAAGTGAGAAATCTGATAGGTATTCATATTTACGGTTTTTATATTTGGATTTGGTACCAGAAGATAAAATAAGAGAAATGGAGGAATAATTTGGCCGGCGGGCAGGAGAACAAGAGTTGTTGCCGCGCGGGTGCGGTGGTGATTTTGGTTGCTGTCAGCTAGTGAGTTTCGACTCCACGTGGCTGTTGAATTTATGCTTTTTTCTCCTTCTTTAGTTTTTGTTTTCAATTTAGAAAGTAAAAACATTTTAGGAATAAAAATGAGTGCAACGAGAAATAAGACGAGAAAATAAGTCAAATGAGTGAATGTAGTAGTTTTATATTATTGTCACAAAACCATTTTTTGGTAAATTATTACAAAATCTGTTTGTCAGTAATAATTTCAAAAAGATTTACTTTCTCATTTACTGGATTAAATTGTAACCAAAATTTCCCCAAATAGCATCTTCCACTTTCATCAAAACCAAAATAGTAACGAGTTTTACTGGCAAGATAGCCACAAATACCTGTAATTTGTACAATGCAGTAAGGGCAATATTGGAAGAAAAAAAATCCTTTCTCGAAGCTTATAATGTTAAACCCGTATAACTCCATTTGATAGCCATTTCTGTGCGTTTCACTCTTTTCGATCAACTCAGCGATCCAGAAAATGCTGGCAGTGTTCAACAAGTCGGTCGCCAAAAGCCCCGAGGCGCTGCAGAGCCCTCAGTCCGGATCAGCCTCCGCCTTGAAAGATGGGTTTCTGGCGCGGCAGTTTGCCTCTGTGCACCCTTCCTCCGTCACCGTCAATCTTGGCTCTTCTGGTGTAATCGCCTACTCTCTCGACAAACAGAACCCTCTTCTTCCAAGGTACAATACCATCGGAAAATCATGCCTTTTTTTGTTGAAAATTAGTGAAGTGGATGATACCTACCCCTTAAAGAAAACAAGATACTAAGGCTGCCCATTTCGTTTTTGTAGTTTTCTTTAAACCGAACTTGATGATTCGTGGGTCTTTTTTTTGGGTTAAGATAAATAAATATGGAAGATGCCCTTTAAAGAAAAGAAGAAATTATGATTGCCCATTTCTTTGTTTTTAATGTTTGTGTAGTATTTGGTTGATCTGGGCTTGACGATTCGTGGGTCGTTGGGTTTTTTCTGTGACTTTTTGTATGTGTTCGTTGGTTTTAATGTTAGTTTTGTACAGATTGATATTGTTTTTTATGATCGGAGAACGTTGGTTTGGATTAAATCTGTTCCAGATTGTTTTCATTTAGTTTGAGGAAAAAAAGTCTGTTTGACCATATGTATTTTGGCCTTATTTGTAAAAATTTTGTGATTGGATTCAATTCTAATTTGTTTGTCTTCATGTATTTTGATGATATGGTTTTTACCTCCTGTAAATTCTTTGATTTTCTTGATAATGACAAAGAACATATGAATTGTTTGGTGGAGATTCGGAACAAAAAGACAGATTAACTTTTTGGCAATATCCTCCTAGTAATTTAAGTATAATTTCATATATTTGTTGGAGTGAGATCATAGAATTTTTGTTTCTCATTCATTTGAATGCCATTTTCTTTAATTGTTTTGTAGTGCAGAAGATTGATTCTTATGATTTTGTTGTGGTTAATGATCTGTAGTTTTGGAATTGCATTGAGAAATTAACTCTGACTTTGTTCTCGTTTAAATTTTCTCACGAAAAAAAAAGAAGGAACCAAATTTTCTGTTGTTATGGCTCTTGGTTTTCTGTTTGTCCTGTTAGCACTTCAATTTAATGTTTGACATTTTCATTGTATATTGTTAGGTTGTTTGCGGTTGTGGACGACATTTTCTGCCTGTTCCAAGGCCACATTGAGAACGTTGCTCTTCTTAAGCAACAATATGGATTGAACAAAACAGCCAATGAGGTGATCATTGTGATTGAAGCTTTCAGGACTCTGAGAGACCGGGGTCCCTATCCTGCTGACCAGGTTGTGAGAGATATCCAAGGGAAGTTTGCATTTGTTCTCTTTGACAGTGCTTCCAAAGCCGCTTTTGTAGCTGCTGTAAGTAAAACCTCTCTGCCTAGATATGCCCTCAATCGGCCCATGTCCTTGTTTACTTTCAAGTTCTTGTGTCTCTTTCTTTGGTTTTGTGGTTGAGCTGACTCCTTTTCTTGTGCAGGATCCTGATGGGAATGTTCCGTTCTTCTGGGGAACTGATTCTGAAGGCCATCTTGTTCTTGCAGATGATTCAGAAGTTGTGAAAAAGGGCTGCGGAAATTCTTTTGCACCATTTCCTAAAGGTATATAACTATAACCAAATGCATTAGGCCTGATAGGATAAAAGGTTTAGCATTTTCTTGGTGTCCTTTATGCGTTGTATGATGTTCCTGCTATATTTCAATCGTGGAACAGTATAATGCCACAAATGTTGTATGGAATTAGTAGTTTTGTATATTGGAAATTTGAATTCCTTAACATGTAAATATGCAACTGATTTCTCATCTTAGTCATTGGGATAATCTGGGCCCTTTGTCCTGCTTCTGTTTCTTGTTTAGCATGGCATTGCTTTCCTTTTTAGTTGTTATGATCTTAGCTTGAACTTTTAACTTGAATCATTGGTATGAGAGGTAGACTGCTAATAACTATGTTGGTACTGTTCTCTCAGGTTGTTTCTTCACTTCCTCTGGAGGCTTGAGGAGTTACGAGCATCCCCACAATGAGTTGAAGGCGGTGCCACGTGTGGATAGCTCAGGTGAAATGTGTGGTGCCAATTTCAAGGTCGATGCTGAAACTAAGAAGGAATCGAGTGGCATCCCAAGAGTCGGGAGTGCTGCCAACTGGTCGACAAATTACTAAAGTTCGTAACTAATTTCGTTGAGAAGGCTTTTGCTATTAAGTAGGCCTTGAATTAGTTCTGATCCGATTTTTCTCAATTGTATTTCCGTATTCATGACATCGTTTGCCTTTAAATGGCTAGGTGGCTACCAAAGTTTGTATGGTTATTGAAAATTTGAAAGTAAGACGTGATTATGTAATTGCTTACTGTCAAAAACTTCTGGCATAGAACATCAAATAATACTGCGTTGGATACAGACCAATTTCTGATATGGAATAGTTATGTAAATGTATTAAGGATATTGCTTCAGCCTCGGGCAGGTTTGGGGCATCGAACACCTTGCAAACACGCTGTTCGCCTTTGCCTTTCCTGACATCAGCCTGATTGTTAAGGCATGGTCAACCACATGTCCTCCGGCTGGTTTCTTTGGGTCTAATATGAACACTCCACCACCTGGGTCGGCTATGACTGCACAATAATATGATCCACTACCGGGGTCACAACTAGTTAGAGGGTTGACCCGGAACCTTTTAATTTTATGTCGGATTACGGGTGCAAGAAATTGACAGGCCTACTTAAAAGGCACAATTGAAGGTGATTATAAAAACTCCTCATTTACTGCAATTAAGGGAAATGTTCTATTCCTGGCCACTTCGCACTATATTAGAGCATTTTTAATGGGGGTCCCTAACCATCACCTTTGAGGACTCATTTAGTAGCTTTAGAGGAATATTCGAGTCCCTAAAAGAATATTGTCCACGATAGAAATTTTATAGTATAATCCCTAAATATAGGCACTAAAATAGTAAAAAATTATTTATCATTTCATTGAAATATTGTAACCATTGATAAAAATAAAAAGGGAGTCTTAACGAAACACTCATGGTACTGTTCACTTTTAACGTTCATGACATTTTTACTCTAAAAAGTCACTCCTAGTATCATTCACTTGCAACACATTTTTGTCCTTTTGATTAAACTCAAAATTTTCAAGCTCTTTTCATTAGTTTTCCTAAATAAAAAACTATCTCTACCATTGATTTTTCAAGAATTAAAAAAGAAGGCAAATGAGAAGTTGCCCTGTGGGCTCAAAAAATAAGAAAAAACACATAAAGAGCAGCACCATTCCCACTCAAAATTAATATGGAGTCCACTATTTGAGTCCCTATATGTAGTCCTTGAGAATTCTTTTGAGGTATTTGACAAGTCTCTATGTATTGAGATACCTTAAGGACTTCAATTCCGGGAAGTCATTTGTCCCTATATTTAGGGACTATATGGTTGTGTGGACTCCATTTAGGGTCTTTATTGGAGATGCTCTTAGGAACACTAGCTCTTTCTTTCAACAATTTTATTGTCATGTGTTTAGGAAGAAATACTTTGAATTCTCCCATACCAACTAAACCAAAGAAATACGAGTGTTTGGTTTAATTTTAACACTAAACAAATGCAATATGTTGATCCCAAAAACTACTTAGTCTATGTGGCACACATGCCGAAAAGCTAATAACCTAACTATGTCTTTCGGTTAAATGCGGGTCATGCCAACTCATCGGCTGAGCTCGACAAGGAGTGATTGAGTGTTGTGGCGTTGGGCGCACTGATGACTTCTAAATTTTACGACTGCGATCGAAGAAGGAACAGGTCTCGGCCTTCGGGTTGTAGAGCATGAAGATGAGGCTGCTAATTACTATGAAGTTCAATACTAGATTCAGCTTTTAGTGTGCCGAATACTGAGTGATCTGGTAACACCACAACTCGTTGAAAGGCTAATGGGATGCCTTTTTCCAACAAGGACTCAAAGAACCCTTGCTAACATAGACTTGGATAGGTAATCAACTAACCTAAAAGCAGTGTTGTGTTATCCAAACTGAAAGTGTTTCTCAGTTGCCTGACTTTACTGCTCCAGTGTTGTTTATCCAAATTGAATATTTCGTTGGTTGCCTTCACAATGTTGTTTATCCAAATTGAAGATGTGTTGGTGGGAAAACAATAAAGTAAAATTTCTCAAGAGGTTTAAGAGGATTTGCGTAGAGCGAGAGTTTGTGTAGGCAGATTTGTGTGTTGCTTTGGAGAGGTTTTGAATGTTGCACTACCCTACCTCTTTATAATGATGATTTACCACGAGACCGAAATAGAATCCCACTCGGAGTATAATTATGACCTCTCCTACATTCTTTCTGAATGCGTTTCAGCCATTCCTATCTGATTTAGGACTCTAAACCCACCCTTTTTGCTTTTTAGATTCAATCTTCGACTTCAATAGATACTCCTTGATTCTTGAAGCATCATTGACATCTGATTCAATCATGACGACTCTTCATTGTATCATGATTCAACTGACTCTTCCTTGGGCCAGGCTTTACTTGGGAATATTCCATGTTCCTTGGGGCTTTTTCCTTGGGTCAAGCCCATGATCGCTCTCGAGTCAAAACTATTAATTTGGGTCCAAATAGAAGGATTAGAGGAATGAAGCTGTAGTGGGTGACAACCTTGGCCTTCCACATGCTTCACTCCTTCATGCAGTGAGCCATTGAGCACTCCACCGAGCCGTTGGTCGTCGTCTTGTATTTACTCTTCAAAGATACACTTGACGCCACTGAAATTTTCATGTGTTGTTGACTCCTTCGTTTTATTTTATTTTCTAATTTTTCTTTTGTTTGTCTATTTATTCATTTAGGTTTATGATATTTAGAATATTATAGATCCATATATATGTTGTATCAAAACACCAGGTAATTGACATAATTCTAACGGAAAGATCAAATTGATGTGAGTTAGTAAATATTAGGAACGAAATTGATCGATTTTAAAATTGATAGAGCAAGATGAGAAGTTAGGTCAATTTCAAAGACAATTTCTTATAAAAATCCCAAATCAATTTCAACGGTCCAAAAATTTTCATAAAAAGAAAGAAAATCCCAGTGCGGCCCGTGGATTTTAGACACGTCGTTCAAACAATAATTCAGGTAGGTATTTGTATAATAATATAACTATATATAACAGTGCGCCCGACACAAAACGTCCGTTTGCTTCGTGGAAACTACAGTGGAGGACTAACTAGGTATTTTCTCTCTCTAAATTATTCGCAAAGGAGCGGTCGGTCTACTTCCCCGCTCCTCTTTCGATTTTCCCTCTCATTCATATTTTTCGTCCAATGCCATTAATCCTATATTTTCTCGCCTCCCAAACAGATCTCTCAGCCTGCCCGCTTCAGAAATTCGGGTTTTTCTCCCGAATTGCGACTCCAATTTTCAATGCAAGTCCCCAATTCTGACGAAGCTGCCCCCGAAAACCCTAAGGAACCAGAGCAATCAGAAGCTGAAGCCTCCAATCCGACTGTCAAAGAGGAAGATGGCGGAGCCGCTGCCGACGGCGATGACGACGACTCGAGGGTTGTCGATATTTCCAGCAAAAGCTTGGACTTTTCGATCAGGGAGAATTCTGAGGATGCCGGGGCTTTGTATCTGTATAAAAACGTGTTTAATTTATTGCCGAAGTCGATTGCCTCTCACAAGCGGTTGAGAACGCTGAAGTTCTTTGGGAATGAGATTAATTTATTTTCGCCGTCCGCGGCGATGGAGTTTGAGAGCTTGGAATGCTTGCAAGTGAGGATGTCGTCGCCGGAGTTTGGTGGGTTGCCGTTGGATAAATTGAGTGGCTTGAAGGAGCTTGAGCTTTCCAAAGTGCCGCCGAGGCCTTCGGGGTTTCAGATATTGAGCGAGATTGCTCGGCTCAAGTGCCTCACCAAGCTCTCTGTTTGTCACTTCTCTATAAGGTAAGCTTTTTTATTATTTTTTATTTTTTTATTTTATTTTTCTCCTGCTTAAAGACAACGCTGATTGCTGTGTTTTTCATTGGAATGCTTTTGATTCGAGTTTTTGTTTAGTGATGTAGACTGCATAGGCAGTGATATTGGTCATATATTATCAAATTTTGTACTTTCGAGCGGTTTTGCCTAGTATAAGATGAGCCCTCATGAAGTTGAACTCCTAAATGGTTTCATCATTTGTGTGCTTTAGCTAGTGAGTAAGCTTGAATGCGTTCGGAAGGAGTGATGGTCGAGGTTCGAGGATCATAGGCTAGATGAAGTAGATGACTTCATTAATTACTTGGGTTTTTACCCCTATACCTTTCGTGTCTTCCTCTTAAGAGATTATATAAAGTTTTCAACTTTGTATGTGATCAATGTTCCAACATTCTGATGGTTATACGATTCTTTTTCTATGAACTTGTTGATATGCAACTGCTAACAAACACCCGGAAAAGTAACATAAAGAAGAGAAATCAAAACTAATGAGCATTTACGTTGAGAGCTTAATATTAGGGAAAGAATGATGCACTTCCAAAATGTAGTACAGGTGTTGCTATGCAAGTTTAATGTACCGGTAACATGGCATCCTCAAGATTATTTGTTGCATTTATGGTATTTTTTATGGGCCTTGAGCAAAAGAAGTATGAAATGTGTCAAAGGTAATTAGGGATCATTTGAGAAATTCTTATTTAATAGTAGATCTTTCGGATAAAACACTGATGGGAGTTTTGTTTGTGGTCTTGAATTTAAGGATCTGGTAATCTTGTTAATTATCTCTATTTGGCTAGCTATTGAGTGAAATTCTGGTTTTTATTATCATTAATATTGTTAGCAATTTTCATGTATTTGGGCAATTAGGCCTCTATTACATCATAATTAATGGTTTCTTCATTTCCATAGAATGTAAAAATAGTGACCGACTTTAACTTATCCACTTTATGGCGTGTTTACTGCAGATACCTCCCTCCAGAAATTGGCTGCTTAAACACTTTGGAATATCTAGATCTTTCATTCAACAAGATAAAAAGTTTGCCTGCTGAGATCAGTAATTTAAATGCCTTGATATCATTAAAAGTTGCTAATAATAAATTGGTGGAATTGCCTTCGACTTTGTCCTCTTTGCAGAGGTTGGAGACAATGGACCTGTCCAATAATAGATTGACATCACTAGGATATCTTGAACTTGACTTGATGCACAACCTCCAGATTTTAAATCTTCAGGTACTTACATTCAACCGCAAACTAGGATTATTGTAGTCAAGTGTTCCTTTTTCAGTGCTGGTATTCTTCTATCTATAATCTACAATAATGACATTCCAAAGTTTAATTCATTGGATCAAGATTTTATTTCATTTCTGAACTTATCCTCAATAACTTGCTGAAATTCATATTCTACTGCTACTTTCTTCAAGATGGCTTTGTGCTTATTCTTTTTGTGCCGAACCACTTAAACTATCTTTGGACAGGTTTTAGGCTATCATGTTTCTTACAACCATGGCGCACATACTTTTTTAATTCATTTTGTTTTGACTTCTGCAAACACTGTATAAGTTCACTTGCAAAATCATGTGGTTTGCTTGTAGAAGAGAAAGATGACCACATGCACCTATTTGTTAATTAGGTTTTTGGTTTCTTTTATTCCGAATTGTATATGTAGTTTCAACTTCCTTTTAGAATAAACGTTCTTTAGTTGTTTTATGTGATATCTGATATGAAAATCTAACGTGGTTTATTTCATGCTCTCTTATGGTTCAGTACAACAAGCTTCTCACTTTCTGTCAAATACCCTCATGGATATGCTGCAATTTAGAAGGAAATGGGAAGGACACACTGGGTGATGATTCTACCAGTTCCTCTGTAGAAATGGAAGTATATGAAACCCCCCTTGGGAACAATAATGAAAGTTTATTTCGCAGAGGTAAGGCTGCGGAATTACACATGTACTTTATTTAGTCTTCAGTTTTAGTTAGTCAACGCTCTCTCCTTGATTCTCTCTATTATATATATATATATATATATATATATATATATATTGGTATGTGATTTGTATCATACTCTGAATGTTTTTACAGGCTTTCATCATAGCTCAGCAAGTTTAACTTTCGCACATTCATCGAACAGTAGGTGCTGTGCAACTCGGAGGTCAGGTAGGTGGAGGAAGCAAGGGTACAGTTTGCAGCAAAGAGCTCGTCAAGAACGCTTAAACAACAGTAGAAAGTTGAAAGGTCTTGATCCTTCCAAGCGGTTACACGTGCGGGAAGATGAAGAAAGCAAACCAGGCATCCAAGATCTTCTTGCTTCTGAATCTTATCCTGAAGGTGCATCAGACATTATCAATCTGGATGATGATGGCGATCAAGATGTACTATCTAGGGAAGTGCAAAGTGAAAATATTGTGTGCCATGATGTGAGCTCGAAGGAGCGTTTTGTAGGAAATTGCTCATCTGTGACTCCAGACTCTAGCACACTAGATGAAAGTGATGAAAAGGATTGTTGTGAGTTTGATGCATCGTCAGCCTCCAATCAACAGGTTTACGGTGAGGAAGATGAAGGTTCATCTTCAGATGCATCAAAAAGTATTTGTCAACCCAAAAGGCACCCTGATGGGAACCTTGATAATCCGAGACGGCCCAAACATCCTAGATACTGTCCTGATAGTTCAAACTTGTCTCGGAAATATAATGACTTCTCGGTTTGCAGCACTGAGGACCATCTTTCTGATGGCTTTTATGATGCAGGGCGTGACAGGCCATTCATGCCACTAGAACTTTATCAGGAAAAATTCCACCTTGACTCACGTGAAGTCATTCTTGTGGACAGGTTGTAATTTTATGCAAGTCTTTTATGTTCACGTGTATTTGCTGTCCTCCTCTTGGTTTTTAACTGATAATGGTTGTGTTGTTTAATTTATCTTCAGGCAATGGGATAAAGAGTTGGATGTTATTTTACGTTCTGCCCAAGAATTGGTGAATCGTTTAAATACAGATGGAAATAAGGCTGATATGCTGCAGATTGCATCATTGCTTGCTCTGTTTGTATCAGATCACTTTGGGGGAAGTGATAGGAGTGCTCTTGTTGAATGGGCACGAAAAGCTAATCCTCTTTCAGACTACAAGAAGCCTTTTGTTTGCACCTGCCCAACTGGAAACAAGGGCTTTATTAGTTTGTCCACTAAACCAGTTTTAAAGAATTTTGAAGATATCGTTTTTTCTGATCTCTGTGAGAAATCCCTTCGTTCTATTAAAGCACGACGAAAATCCATTGTGGTTCCCATTGGAACCTTGCAGTTTGGTGTGTGTCGGCATAGAGCATTGCTATTGAAGGTGAGTCTGTATTAAATTTATCATTTATTATTTGTACTGATGTCTGTTAATTTGCAATAGGTTTTAATTCGGTATCCTAATATGATGAAACTTAATTTCTCTGCAGTATCTTTGTGATTGGGTGGAGCCTCGGGTACCTTGTGAGCTTGTTAGGGGTTACATGGATTTCATGCCACATGCGTGGAATATTGTATCAATCAAGAGAGGTGCCTCGGAGATTCGAATGGTAGTGGATGCATGTCGTCCGCGTGATTTAAGAGTGGAGACTGATCCTGAATATTATTGCAGGTCAGTCTATCATGTAAATGATCTTGGTAATTCTTCACTATTGAAGATGCTCTGGATACAGGAAAATGTTCTTTTTAGAGCTTATTCGTGTTCTGGGTCACTGTATTGCAATGCCATATTAATTCTGTTTTTGTAGGTTTAGCATGAAATGCTTGGTAACCCTGTAAATTGCTAGGAATTGTTGCGTGATGCCTGTTCATATAACTTTTATAAAGTACGTGTCTGCATTATGGCTTATGGTTCATCTTATCCCCTCCTTTTCTGTTGTTCCTTGATCTGTGATGTCACTTATGGCTTGATTATCAACTTGCCTATGTTCGGAATGTGTCTATTTTGAGTGGAGAATCTTTGTATCAATGTTGCATTTAGATGCAGTGCTTAGGATTTGGCAGTAATTGTTTTGTACTTCATTTGTGAAAGTATCTTGTACTATTTTTGCCCTTTTAGGACCTTCATATCTCAAATTTTAGTTTAGATGTTTCATTTGGTTTGATTTTTGAACTGCTGTACACATATTGCCTGCTTGGCTAGTAAACATTGTGATTTTCGAATATATATTTTATTACATACCAAAAACATGGCATTACAGGATATTTATTGCTGAGACTTTGTGTGTATCTTCACTTTGTGATGGCAGGTATATTCCTCTCAGCCGGACCAAAGTTCATCTTCCAATTCGAAGCAGCCCTGCTCCTACCTCCTTCCCTTCTATGCCCTCTTGTGATGAAACTCTAAAAAACTCTGTTACTTCTCTCGTCCGGTGCAAATATGGATCAAATGAGGCAGCAGGAAAGGTGTGTTTCTTGAAGTTCAATCCGTTATCAGGCTGGAAAACTTTGGAGTTATTTTCAGGCCTTTAGTAGTTTGGCTGTGCTGGCAATTATTTGATAGGTCTGGAAGTTCCTAGGCTTGTTACTACAATTAATGATCTAAATCTTCCTTTTGTTTGCTTGTGGATGCTGCAGATGCGTACTTCCATGGTATATGGAAATTCAACGGATGAAATTAGGAACTTTGACTACAACTGTTTAGGGGAAATAAGGATTTTAGGTGCTTTGAAACACCCTTGCATAGTGGAAATGTATGGACATCAGATATCTTCCAAGTGGGTTCCTTCTGGGAATGGTAGTCCTGAGCATCGTATATTGCAGTCTATAATTTGGATGGAGGACATAAAAGGAGGTTCCTTACAGGTGAATTCAACTATAGATAGTAAAGTTTCAGGTTTCATTTTGCTTGGTTGGTTTTATTTATTTTTTTGAACATTTTCAACTCCATCATCCGACAGAATTATATGGAAAAGCTATCAAAAGCTGGTGACAAGCGTCTTCCAGTGGAGTTAGCTTTGTGCATCGCTAAAAATGTTGCATGTGCATTGGTGGAGCTGCATTCAAAGCACATTATTCACCGGGACGTAAAAAGTGCAAACATTTTGATTGATCTGGATAGGAAGAGAGCTGATGGAACACATGTTGTGAAGCTCTGTGATTTTGATAGGGCAGTTCCCCTTCGATCTTACTTGCATACATGCTGCATCGCCCACATAGGAATACCTCCTGCTAATGTTTGTGCTGGAACACCTCGCTGGATGGCCCCAGAGGTTTTGCGAGCAGTGCATGAACGAAATATATATGGATTGGTAAGTTTTTCATCCGGTCAGTTTGTCACATATCTGTCGATCCCTTATATATTTTCTGCTCTATATCTCTTTTCCATCTGTTTGGTAGTTAACTATTTGTGCACAGAATGCTATAATATGCATACAAGTGTTCATTTACTTTGTTCATTAGGTTATAGACAAGTTTTCTTTTGAAATATAGCATCCAGTTAGTATAATAGAGCATATCTTTTGTTGACAAGCAATTGTATTAAGCTAGGACAATGAGTGTTATCATAGCTAGGCAACCACAAATAGCACTGCAATAAATCCATCTATCTAAAAACATACGTTCTCATTGGAGTTCGAGATAGTTCCATGGGTTTCAACCTCAATATTTCTTCTATCTTAAATTTGTGTTGCTTTGCTTTTTTTTGTGTTGGTAAGTTTGTTTCCCTATTGGTAACAGGAAATTGATATCTGGTCGTTTGGGTGCTTGCTGTTGGAAATGTTGACTCTGCAAATTCCGTACTTCGGAGTACCTGAATTGGAGATTCATGAACTTCTGACGGTACTACTCCTCTTGTTCCATCTTTATTCGTATGAAGAATTTTGTATGATTGTTAGAGAATGTGAAATATGACTGAATAGTGGGATTTATATGTAAGATTTTGAGGTGTCCATACTTTCGGTGAGGTATGTATTGTATGCGTGGAATGCATCACTAATTGTTGTTTGTTGAAACCGAATTTGGAAACATCCTGTCAGTGAAGTGAGGAAGTGAATATGTTATTCTCATATGATATCGCTTCATTATTCCATAGCCTAGGTTGGCTTGTCATTAAGACTCAATCATGCATGTAGATTGTGTCAGCTAATTGTTTTAGGTTGCCTCTGTTTTATCTTTTAATGAAATTGTAGGTTGAATGTTTTGTAACCTCGGAAGTAATCTGCTTGTTTGGTGCGTGCAGAGGGGAAAACGACCAAGGTTAACAGATGACTTGGAGGCGTTTCGGTCATTGAATGAGCCGGTAATGACTCAAGCAGGCGCGGAACTTGAGGGAACAGAGGCTGACTTAGACACACTGAGATTTCTTGTTGACTTGTTCTACCAATGTACGGAGGAGAATCCGGAGAATCGTCCGACGGCTGACAACCTCTACGAATTGATACTGGAACACAGCAAAACTCTTACAAACTCGGAAACTTAGAAATCCTAGGTTGAACTGTTGAGTAATAATAATCTATAGCAAACCCCATAATTTTGTGTCCCAATGATGTATTCCTATATTATTTATTTCTTTTGGGCCTAAAATGTTTGGGATTGCCCTGGAATCATTGTAGTCAGCTGTAAGAGTAGGGTTTGTAATTTAGTTAAGATGTGTAATTTTCTTGGTAGTTATTTCTGGCATTTACGACGCTTAGTTATCGGTGTATTGTTTCCAGACTGTTAAGTTGAACACGAACTCATTGAAGCCTCCAATTTTTGATACATTTTGAGTTTAGTGTTTGGCTGCTCGCATCAATGTACATAATGTGCGCGTTAGAAATTCTGTTGTTCAGGCTAATCGGCAACTAGTTAGCAGTAGGTCCTCATCATCTTACGGTATCTGAGAAAGTTTGTTGGTGCTTCGTGTGGTGATACAGATCCTGTATCGGAAATGACTTTAATTTAAGCTTGTTGAAAAAGCACTTTGAAAAGCTATATGCCCCCTCGACGAGTGATTTTGCAAAAGCACTTCAAAATCACTTACGGTATCTGAGAAAGTTTGTTGGTGCTTCGTGTGGTGATACAGATCCTGTATCGGAAATGACTTCTAATTTAAGCTTGTTGAAAAAGCACTTTGAAAAGCTATATGCCCCCTCGACGAGTGATTTTGCAAAAGCACTTTAAAATCACTTACGAGGCGAAGGATTATTAGGAAAGTAGTTGTTGGTGGATCCTCCTATGTCCTATCGCACTCCCAAACCGGCTCGAAGCTTCTTAGAAGGCATCCAAATAATAGTAACAAAAATAAAATGAGAGAGCATCTCCCTTCCTTCTTCTCTCAAATCAAACACACATAGGCCTAGTTGCTAGAGACAAGGCTGGGAGAAATAAAGTATGTTGACGTCATGAGCAGACTGCGAAGCATCATCTTTTGCTGAGATTATTATGGACTGGTTCGCACCCAAAACCAATGCATGAACATGATGACCAATTGAATCGACATCAATCCATCTATAGCTACCGCCAATTCCACCGGACGAATTTCGCAGTAACAGTCATCACGGACAAACTTAACAACGCGAAATACAACTCCTGGCGTCTTGATATGTGCATGTAACGTTCGATGAAAGGTCAGCGGCCTTGAGGTAACACAGATGCATCAGCTCGGAATTCCGACCTTTTTTTTATGGGAATCGAGGAATTAGGGATATCCCAGATTTCAACACTGAAATCACTGCGTAAGGCATAAAAATGAATAATTATTGGTCATAACAAGGCGCGCGTGCTATACATAACCAACAGTCCATCGTACTGTCGGTGCTGGAAGATGAGCATGTCGGTCCTCGGGATAGAACTTTGTAAACCACGGCCGCCAAATATTTGTTTGGGCGCATTCAATCAACAGAAGCTGCATTCCTAACTTCATTCCAAACCACAAATACCCCTTGTCATTAGGGGATAAAATATCTGGAACAGTATTCAAGAGCGTGAGTTGGAGTTGATTTTCCGAGAAGGGGTTTACGAGCGTAAGCCGATCTACAGGTTTATTTAAGAAAAGGAGATATATATCAATGAGATGATCCGAGGCAAAAATCATGCCCTAGCTCCTAGGTATGTCTCTCTTCTTCGAGTTGCAATTTCAAGGCCAAAGGAACGAAATCCGTCCTGATTTTCATCACCACCATCGCCATCTGTACCACTAGTAGTACTAAGAAAGATGCATGGCGGTTCCGGTAAACATCTGTTGTGAGCTCATATGCTCAGCGCGAATGATCAATGAAGCATCACCAGAGTAACATTCTTTGAGTGAAGAATCCTTTCTGTACTTAATAAGTGTCCCACAAAAGCTCTAGACGTCATTACTCCATTTGAGACTTTTAGTGGAAGAAAGCCAGGAGTAAAACACTTGAAAATATTTGGTTCAGTATGCTATTCACTGATACCAAGTCACATGAGACACAAACTGCAACCTACAAGCACAAGAGGCATATTTGTAGGTTACGATACATGTGAAAAGGGGTACATGATTTATAATCCTAGCACATGACACATCATTATTTCTAGAGATGTGCTTTTCAATGAAGAGAGAAATGGAATTGGGAGACTAGCACAGGCACAAATGTTAGGATTCCACTACTTGACTCAGAAAGTGAAGAATCAACTAAGAATGATACTGAGAGTGTTCCCTTGTCTCAGCTGCCATCAAGTAGCACTCAATTTGGCATTCTAGAATCTGAAACTTAATAACACATTTGAAGTTGAAGAAAGTGAGTGAAGTTTATGAGCACTGTAACTTGTGCATTGTGGAACCTGAAAGCTATACTGAAGCAGCTACTGATGTGTAATGGAATAAAGCAATGAAGATGAGCTGAGCATGATTGAGAAAAACAATACATGGTAGTTAGTGGATAGGTCATCAGATAAGCATGTCATTGGAGTAAGGTGGGTGTATAAAACTAAATCGAATCTTGATGGATCAGTGTCAAAGAACAAAGCCTGATTGGTGGCTGAAAGATATGCTCAGAAGCCTTGGAATCAATTACAATGAGACTATTGCACCAGTTACTAGGCTTGACACCATTAGAACTCTCATTGCTCTTATTGCTAAAAAAAGCTGGAAATTGTTTCAATTGGATGTCAAATCCTTTCTAAATGGCATATTGCAGGAAAAAGTATATGTAGAGCAACCAGAAGGAAAAAGTATATATGTAGAGCAACTAGAAGGCTATGTGGTTGAAGGGAAGGAGGATAAAGTCTACAAACTACATAAGGCTATCTCTATGGCTTAAAATAAGCTCCCAGAGCTTGGTATGGGGAAATTGATTCATACTTCACATAGTGTAGGTTTCAGAAAAGCTCATATGAAGCAACACTCTATACAAAGTGCAGTGAAATGGAGGAATCATCATTGTCTCCATTTATGTAGATGACATAATCTACACAGGAATATGATTCAGAAGTTCAAAGAAGATATGATGACCATGTATGAGATGTCTGATCTTGGGTTGTTGCACCATTTTCGGGGAATGGGAATAATGCTGACTGATACCAGCATATCTATTCACCAGAAGAAGTATGCAGCTTCCTTGTTGAGCAAGTTTGGACTGCAGGATTGAAAAAAAGTGAGCACTCCACTGGTTCCAAATGAAAAGTTGAGAAAGAAGGATGGAAGTGGACTTGCAGATGAATCAAAGTATATGAAAATTGCTGGAAGTTTGTTGTATCTCACAACAACTAGGCTGGATTTGATGTATGCAACTAGTTTGTTGGCAAGGTTTATGCACTCTCCTTCCAACAAACATATTGGTGCTGCAAGAAAAGTTTTAAGATATGTGCAGGGAACACTGGAGTATGGTTTAGAGTATGAAAAAGGGAAATGAGCAGTCCTAATAGGGTATTGTGACAATGATTGGAGTGGTTTAGAAGATGACATGAGAAACACATCAGGTTATGCTTTATTATTTGGGAGTGGAATGTTCTCTTGGGCCTCGGTGAAACAAAACTGTGTTGCACTATCCACAGCAAAAGCTGAATACATCAGTGCATCAGAGGCAACCACTCAGGCTATTTGGCCTTGATTTGTTTTGGAAGGCTTTGGTGTAATGCAAACAGATGGTGTGACAATACATTTGCGATTGCAATCACCAAAAACCCTATTTCCATCAAAGAACAAAGCATATTGATAGAAGGTACGATTTTATCAAGGATGCACTACACCAAGGAAAGATTGACCTCAAGTCCTGTCTTACAAGTGAACAAGTAGCTGACATCTTTACCAAGTCTTTGTCAAGGGAAAGGTTCAACTAATTGAGAAGTATGCTTGGAGTGAAATTAGTGCACCATTTAAAGGGGAGTGTTGAAATATAAATGTGTTCACTGATTTATAGTGAATTTCTAGGTGTAATATTGTTATTGGAGAGTATTGGTTAAGTAGCTCATAAGCTAGAAGAATTAAAGATGTAATTAGCTCATAGACTAGATTAAATGGAGGGCTGTGATTGATTTATATGTATAGCTCTCTCTCCTCTAATGGTAATATGCTTGTACTGTTGTGAGCTCACAAGCTCAGCGTGAATGATCAATGAAGCATCACTAGAGTAACATTCTCTAAGTGAAGAATTTTCCAGATTTTGTTCTTCCAATTTTGTTCTTTTATTTTATGCTCTCATAACTGAGAATTTAGATACAAATTCTAACATGTGCGACTTGTTTTTCTCAGCCATTGATCATTCATACGATAGGCTGGTGCTATAGGGTTACTGCATTGCTTGCTTCGCTTTAAATAGCATGCCCACAATCCTCACAACTCCTTCAAGGCACACGAAATCAGGTTGCACACTAGGAAACCCTAATTGCACTCTGAAATTAAGGTTTTTGTTTTTAATTTTTATTTTAGTGTAAATTACGGTTTACATCATTAAGTTTGGGTGAAATTGCAACTTCAAAAACGTTATAAAAACTTTAAAATTTCATACACAAAGTTGTAATTTAATTGCAATGTCATACATCTGTAAAAAAGTCTTACTCCAAATTCGGGAGTCCAAGAGTTTTATAAAACGTTCTTGATGGAGAAAATGTGAATAAAAATGCCACTGAATTGAATTTGGTCCATGAATCTAAGAAATAGTGAGAATTCTGGATCTCTCTCAATTCAAAAATCCAGGATTTGAATTGAAGTCCTTTCATTGAGTCTTAGATTGCATTGATTTATCCTAAAGATTTCATTTCAATTGGAATTTGATTATTCACCATGTACGAGGATCCCCACTAAGCATCCATGACTGAATGGTTAAAGCACCCAACTCATAATTAGTGAATGTCATACATATGTGATGTGGCAAGATATAAACAAATTAAAAAGTGTTGTAGGGCACAAATGGCCCTCTACTACAGTGGTGAAGAGGAATGTTACACCACGGCATGGGTTCGAATCTCGTCAATTCCCTAATCTAACATTTGATCTAAAAAAATCTATTGTTTGACAAAAAAAAGTGTTGTAGGGCCTATCTACTGGAAAATTATAAAGAGATTGAGGGGGGTACGACAAAGAGTAGAAAGATGGGTAGACTGCATCAAGCCAACGTAATCCATCTATTGTCTAGTTAATACAATTTTTGTAATAGATTTAAGGCAACCTAAATTTTTAGTTAATTTTCCATCTATTGTCTAGTTTTTCCACATTCCATTAAATTTCTGTCAAGAAAAATGCTAAGGTGACTCTCTTGAAGTGAGACTCTCCATAGACTCTCTGTCACCTCATATTTTTTGGCACAACGTTTTATAATGTTGGGACGCAAATTGAAGTTAAACAGCGAAGTGACAAAAATTATATAAAGAGTCTTACATTTGAGAGAGCCCACTTAGCATTCCTTTTCTGTCAAATATAGTTACATACACTAACATGTTAGTTTTAAAGGCAGTTTGGTCATTCTTCCATGCAATCTATCCTCATGTGACGAAAATGCCTTTACTTATTGAAAATTTGGATGTTATATGGAGAAACTAAATGAAGGGAAATTTTTCTTTGAACCCATATAATCTCACTATATATTCAACTTAAATTTTAATGTGAATTTTATTTTTGCATTATCATATAATTATCATCAAGTACAAGATGAGATTAATAGTAGAATCAAAATTTATCAATAAACCTACTTCTAATAATCAACTCTTACTATTACACAATCTTTCTCCTACGTTCTACATGCTGACTAAAACCTAAAGACGTCATAGAGAAAAACAAAGTTTTTTTACGAATGGTGATGTGAAGGTTTGGATTCCCCAAATAAGATATGAATTGATTTTTGATAATTATTTATGTTTAGGATTTAGGAGCAGTTGTGTACTACCTGCAAATAGCGTGCTAGAGGAGACCAAGGATAATTATCCTTAAATTACAATTCTTTTACCTAGAATAGTTTCCAGTTGTTGTATAAATTCTTGTATTATATGTGCATAAATATATCAACGAAATCACCAATTCTAGAATTTCATTCTTCGTATGATTGGAAAATGCTAAATTTTTGCAAACTAAGAAAATGTTTTGAATATCTCAACTCATAGGTTGATTCGGTAGAGAATTTGCAACTTTTAGAAATTTTCCTATGATGTTCTCGTTTTCTCTCTCAGCTTCTTCGTAAAATCTTGGTTTTTTTATTTTTTTATTTACATGTAAGGGAAAATTAGAATCCCTTACAATTTTTCTATATCATTTAAATTAAACATCTGTGCCTTTTTAAAATTTGATTAAAGTGCTTTGACCAATAGTCATCTCTATTTTTTAAAATTAAAATAAAATTTGAATTTATCATTTTATCTGCAGGATACGCTTTTCCTGATTTAGTGGAGATATTAGTAATTAAACTATATTTTCTCTTTTTCCAAATATGTTTTTTCGATCACAACTTTTTTTTTTTTTTGTTATGCAAACATTTAATATTATTTCTTTTTCCAAATGGTTTTTTCCTTTTCAAATAGTTGATGATCAACATAAAAGCTCCATGTAATTTTTTTAATTTTTTGTGAAATTATATTTTTTTTGCTGCATACAACATCTTCAAAACTTTTCACTTTCATACCTTAAGTACTATTTTATTTCAATATAATACATTAGTTACATTTTCCATTCATTGATCTATTAAGAGCTGATGTGGCTGCCACATTTGTGTCACGTGACAAAAAAATAAATTTTTATGCATTAAAAATATTATAATATTTACCTAGAAAAAAAATTTGAAAAAAAGGATTCATCCATTTCCTCTCCCTTGTTTCTTCCTCCCCCATCCCATCATCGGCACCTTTATCCTTTTCCAGTGCTTCTCCACATTTTCTCTCTATCCTTGGAGCCTCGCCGCCGCGCAAAGGCATCCCTCCACACCAATTACTGCCTCGCACCATGGGCCCCCAACTTCTCTTCTGGCGAAATCCCATCTTCGACGCCGAGAAGAACCAGATCAAGGGCCTCAAGCACTTCGCGACCGAGGACCCAAACTCTCTCTCCCTCCTCCTTGCTCTCTCATCTCTTTCACTGCAATTTTTTGAATTTTTATCTCCCTCTCTCTCATTACAATTGCAACTCCTCTTTGATTTGTTTGTATGCGCTCCCAAGTCCTCTTCGGACGAGACCCCCTCCCCAATGCTGAAAAGAACCAGATCGAGAACCTCATCGTCTCCTATGCTTCGCAACCTAGATATGCTGAAGAAAATTGTAGTGCGAGAAAGGGAGAGAGATGAGAGAGAAATAAGGAAGGAGGGAGGGTTTGGGTCCCAATTTGTTTGAAGGTACTGATTAGGGTTTCATTCAAATGGATTTGCAGGTTTTTCGCTTAGAGGAAGAAGATACTAGAGTTATGGTGGTTCGGAGAGAGAAGAAGAGAATAGAGAGGTTTGGGGGCTGAAGAGGGATGAGTGGTCTGGGGGCTGCAATGGTGATAGGGAAGGGCTGCAGTGGTGATGGGAGGAGAAGGAGGTGGGTTTCAATTTGGTTTTATTTTTATAATTTTTTTAAGGATAAATTATTATAATATTTTAAATGAACAAAAAATTATTTTTTTGCCACATGTCACACATTTGGCAGCCACATGGCACAACTGTGGCTGCCACGTCAGCTATTAACGGATCAATGGATGGAAAATGTAACGGAGGTACTATATTGAAATAAAATAGTAGGTGAGATATGAAAGTGAAATGTTTTGAAGATGTTGTATGTGATTGTAATAAACCCCAAACTTGAGGGGGTACAATGTAATTTACCCTTTTTTTTAAGTATAGTTGTTGATGAATTATTATTTGGTACAATATATTATGTATATATTATCTGTGGGTATGTTTGAATTTACAAAAATCATTAATTTGTACGTTTATTTGCAATTTTGGTACCTTTGATTTGATACATATTGTTAATATTGATACATTATTTTTGTTTTGTACACATTGTGTATTGGCTTGTTTATATTATTTTCAATCCTATTTTCTCTTAACGTACTAAAAGAAAAAACTCATTTGGGTACGTTTGATTTTGGGGGATTTAAAAATATTTTAAACTATTTTGGAAAGAAAATATCTTCAATTGTAGATAATTATTTCGAAATTGTAGTATTATTGTGAAAATAAATTGAATCTAACCAACTTTTTTTTTTAACATATATATATTTTACAATTATCTTTAACAGAGGAGAGTGTAATTAAAAGGCTAGATTATAGGAATTTTGTTACAATATAATGTGCATATAGCACCAAAATTATGACAAGAAAAAGTTTAATCAAATCACTAAAAGACATGGATGTTTGATCTAGAAAATTCAAAACTGAGGCGCCTATATCAAAAGATCCCTAGGTTTAAAGATAATTTACTTATTAGATTGGATTTGTCAGGGTAGTTTAGGTAGTAAATTTGGATTTAAAGAGATATTTGTAGGTTAATAAAAAATAATATGATGGTAGACAATTTGGGTATAGAGTAACGTTATAGGAGTTCAATCAAAATGAATTTGAGTAATTTCCTAATAAAAGTAATGTTACACTTACCACATTTTTATCATATTTCTATTAGAAACGCGGTACAAATATGATAATAATAGTATTTGTGTTCTAATAAAAAATCCAGAGAGAAATCGGAAGTCGAGTACAAATTTAAAGGGAATTTTGAGAATTTACTCAAACATTTTATGAAAAAAAATATATATATTAGTTTTGGAAGTATTTACATAATTTAGGAAACTATGTACCTTCTCCTAAGCATCATGGTCAACTGGTGGCCGGAACAAGCACAATATTTATATGGGAAGTGATTTCAGTCCATTTCTTTTCTTCTCCTTGCACACTAATCTCCACGAAAAGGCAAGTTAATCATTATTCTTGTAAAACTTAAGAACAATCAATTTACCTAAAAAGATAAAAGGATCAATGCAAGTGGGGTATTATTCTGGTACTTAGAGCCTTTGTTTTCAACCTGCTGCATTTTGGATTTAAACTCTCCTATGCTCCTTTAACCTTAATGAAAAGGGTTTCTCTAAACTTTTTATTAACCAAAAACCATCCACAAACTTTATTTAATAAAAAAAAAAGCTTAAATTTTAATAAAAAAAAAGACTTAAGTTTTAATAAAAATGATAAAAGTTTAACATAATAATTAAAAAAACAAAAAATCAAAAACAAAATCTAACTCGTGCGTCACATCACTCAATCACACACATTTTCCCTCCCTCCCTTTTTCTCCCTCCACCGTTATTAGCTTCTCTCTCTCTCCCTCTTTCACATATTCTCATCAAATTTCTCTCTCTTCTCATCTTACGCATTCACATCAACTTTTTTTTTCTTTTTTCCTCTCATCTCTCGTATCACTCTACTCTTACTCCATAAATATTACAATTTTTACTTTTTATTTTATTGTATGTTTATTGGACCATTAATTCATAATTTTTTTGGAACAAACTAAGTAGTAATAGTACAAGACAAAAAATAAAGAAAATTTTTCATTTTTCAGTTTGATAAACAATGCTTATTTTAATTTCGAAATAGTGATTTTATCTTTAGTTTGGACAATTTTTTTAAGTTTGTGTCATGTCATGTTAACACTAGTTATTTTTACAATTGAATATTGATTATTTCTAGAATCGAACACTGATTATATTTAGAACTTAACACTAACTATTTCTCAAACCAAATCATGACTAACTCTTGAACTGAATACTAGTACTATCACTATTTCTTAATGAACAATGACTATTTCATAAACTGAATACCGACTATTTCTTAACTGAACACTAATACTATCAATATTTCGTAAACTAAACATTGACAATTTTTTAAACCAAACACTATTACTATCACTAATTTGTAAACTAGTACTATCACTATTTCTTAAGCCAAACACTTATACTATCACTATTTCCTAAACAAAACACTAAATATTTCTTAAACCAAACACTAGTATTATCACTATTTCTTAAACTGAAAACTAGCTATTTCTTAAACTGAACACTAATACTATCATTATTTCGTAAACTAAACATTGACTATTTCTTAAACTAAACACTAATATTATCACTATTTCGTAAACTAAACACTAACTATTTCTTAAACTGAACACTAGTACTATCACTATTTCATTAACCATTGCAGAGAAAACAATGGACAACAGATGAAGCTCAATTGGAAATTGCACACTAACATCTATGGTTTTGGGGGGGCCAAGAAATTAGTGGCCAATGGTTTGAAAAATAAACTTGGAAAAGGCATGTCATCAACATTAACTAGATACAAATGATTATATAAATGATTATTCCAACATAACTTATTTTGACAAAATTTTGACGAAATTGATGAAAATGGCTATAGCTACACATTTTGATAAGTTGAGAGACCAATGATAATGGATTTTTAGTTAAGGGACCATGGCTCCAATTTGATTAAAGTTGAGGGACCATTGCTACAATTTACTCATAAAATTATAGAGTGATTTTTGGTTAAAATGCAAACTTTTGAAGCTCATTTCATTAGTCTTCCTTTAATATAAACTAGTATAAAATATCGCTTATATATAAAATATAAACGATTCATGACACCACAACTTGCTCTTTCTGGTTTCTATCTCCCATTCCTTAATATTCATTCAGGGAAAGAAAAATAGCTAGCTACAAGTTCCTAGAATTGTTACCAAAAACCTTCGTATTCAAAATAAAAACAGTTGGAGTAACATACACGGGCTAATTCCATATTGATATCCAAAGAAAAGAAAAAAAAAACAAGGAAAAATCACCCTTCCACTTGCCTTGTTTAATCACCCTTCCACTTGTCTTGTTTTTTGACTTGGTGTGCCACATGCTTGCAGCTAGTGCAGTAATAATTAACCATTCTCTCCCAAAAGAAAAAGTTCCCATTAGCATTGAGCTTGAGGGAGAGAGAGCATAAAAAACACACAGATATTTGCACTCCAAAAAATAATCATGCTTTTTTCTATATTTGAATTTTTTTTTTAAGAAAATACTAATGAGATCATATTTTTGTATAATTTTATATGGTAAGTGATGTGTTTATGCCATGTTAATTAATAAATTTATTCGATTGGATGTCGGTTGTCTTCATCATTTATCACGTCATGTGATATAAAAATGTGATCTCCCTAGTATTACTCTTTGTTTTTATATGAGAGAAGCGCATGATGAATAACTTCTACGGATTCTTTCATTTAACCAATTCGGACTATAGATAAAGAGCCAATTAATCTCCTTTTTATCACTGTACTTCCCAAACACATTGGTTCTATTCCCAATTCATAACCCGAAAGCTTTTCTACTTCTTTGCTAATCGGGACTAAAACTCCTTGAATAGTTGACGATGCATTTTGTACCTTGCTAAAAAAAAATCCTTATACAGCTTATACACATTGTTTAATCAATTCTCTCTAGATACGACCTAGCAATGCATGTGATGTGTAACACCCTTCGGCTTTTGAGCATTTGAAATAATGCCACTTATTAGTTTAGAGTGCTACTACACCCACCCCTCAATGCTATCTTTTCACCTACCTTATATTCTCACCTACCATAAAAAGTTAAAAACACATAATACTCTCTTTACACCCACAATTATTCCTAGAATGTCCTTGATACATTTTTCAACTATTTTCCCACAGAAAACAAAAATTGAAATTCAAAACCACACCACCCGACCCAATTCAATGGCAACCCCCTTCCCACCGCCAGCCAACTTTTTCTATCTGGAAATTTGGAGGAAGAGAGGGCCTTGACATGGCCCATTTCAATGGGAACGAGGAAAATGAGCGACATACTCGGTCGAATCGATTGTCGTTTCTAGACTGGAAAGGACGATTTGGGTTGAGGTTGAGTTTGTTTATTAGTGGGTTAAATTAAGATGGAGAAAAGAAAAGATTAGGTTGGGGATGAGACACCAAAACGGTAAAGGATGGTTGCCGTCATATTAGACGAGGTGGGCGTGGCTCTTCGCTTTCCTTCTAATTTTCAATTTTTTGTCTTGTTTTTTCTTCTAATTTTAACAAAGGAGCAACTAGAGCTAGTGTGTTGGCTGCATCCGCCATTTTTTTTCACAACTTCTCATATCCTTCTCCTAAAATCTCTCTTTGCCTTTTGGGACTTCTCCTCCATATTAAAGATAACAGTGTTTTTTTTTTAATTGGAAACAAAATGTTGAATTTATGTTATTTTGGCCATAAAAAAAAAAGATAATAATTAATTTTGTTAGGGTTTCAAAAGTCATTTTATAAAAGGTTAAATGTGTCATTAAAATCTTCAATAAAAAGTGGGTGGGAAAATAGGGTTGAGGGGTGGGTATATATCACTCTTAGTTTAATAATGTTTAATAGGCTGGGCTGCTGCAACTTTCTGCTGCTTTGTCTCTCAATTGCACTGTCTTCTAGTTAGGTTTCGGATAACAACCATTCCAGATTCAAAAATGCAATTGCCTCCTTTGCAGCACACAGCTCATCTGAGATCAGCTCAGCAGAGCTGCTAATTTACAATGGGAGAGGACCACTCTAATGATCTAGTCTCTCTAGCCCACTGCCATCTAGTTATCTTACAACTCTGCCATCCTACAGTTGGGACCAGAGTTCTTAATGATCTAGGTCTTCAGCCTTAACTCTTAGGGAACACACCCCAAAGGAAATTGTAAACCATCTCTCTCTCTCTCTCTCTCTCTCTCTCTCTCTCTCTCTCTCTCTCTCTCTATACACCAGTGGTAATAGGGAGAAATGAACAAGGTTTATTGAGTACGTTATTCGTAAAACTCCTAATTCAAAAGTATGAGCCTTAGTTTTAGTTTCATCTGTATACAGTATCTCATTAGGTTATAGTAGGAAGAAAACTTGTGCGTAAGAGTCTAGACCACGTCATTCGTAGAACACCTTGTTCAAAAATACGAGACCCCAATATTTTGATTCCATCCTACTTCTCGTTGTCTTACTCAGTGGAAGGGTCGTTCTTGTCAGGCAACCTTTCGGAGTAGGAGGGCATGTGAGTAGTGAGTGAGCACCCGTAAGCTTGAGCATCCATCTTAACACGCGTGTAATTTTGACTTGTTCTGTGTGTCCTACTAATGTTTGGAAGGATCCCTCTGTCCTTATGCTTGGAAAATTAATTATTTCAATCCAAGATTTAAAGAAAAAAAGTACCAGTTTTCAGGAACACTATATTTAGGGTTTAGGGTTTAAGGTCTAAACCCTAATATGCCAATTGTAAACAAACCAATGTCAACCACATTGCATGCATTTTAAGGGGAGTAGGATTCTCTCCACTCTAAATTTCCTCTTCCATAGTCCCCTTCTTTCTCACTTTCCTCTTTTTCTTTCTCTATAAAGAAGTCAACATCAGATGTTAACGTGACTTAATCGTAATCATTCAAATAAGAGGGGATTGAAGGGGAGGAGGACTTGGAGGGATGAGAATCCTACTCCATTTTAAGGTAGTAAGAAAAAGTGAAAGGTCTGCTTTTTCCCTTCGTAGGTAAAAGTGTAAGAAGTGATTTTTCTTCTTTGGGGCCGGGTAATTACAGCGCCAGTGGTTTACAAACTAGTGAAAGTGACGCAATTAGGTCACTTTCTGGGAAAAATTGGGAGTGACACTGGACCACATTTGGTTGCTCATATTGGCATATACTGCTCAAAGTACAGCAGAATAAGTTTTACCATTAGTGGTAGAACTCATATATTTAGTCTTTTAGCACATTCTCAGATCAACCTCATCAAATGGGTAGGTAGGAGTTGCTTATAATCAAGCCAGGGTAGACTAAATCACTTCTACCGCCTGCCTCTTTTGTAAAACGAGATCATGGTTTTGTTAGATTGTTTTATAACCGTTTCATTTATAATTTTTAGATTTTATACTTTGTGCTTACCATATAGAGATTATATGGGAGAAATGAGAAAATAAGAAAAGTGGAGGAAGATGGTGAAGAGAGATCTAAAGAAATTTTAACATTGCATCTATCGAGTGGAATTGTAGTGCAATGTGTATGGCACTGAATAATCAAGGAATGAACATGATGTTAAGAATGATTGCAAGTTATTCACTTCTTTTTTTCAATTTTTTTTTTTCTCAAGAGCTCTTGTTCTATGTGACAGCTAGCAAGACTTTCAAATGGAACAAGAACTTTTGGATTTATACCCTAGCAAAGCTTTCATTTTTCTTGTATTGAATTAGATTAGACGATTCATTAGATTCAATGTCTATTAATGTAAGTAATGAATTCTTTGTTTTGTAAGTTTGCATATATTATTTGCTTCAACAAATAGTGGTTAAGTACAACCAATTCAATAAAGTCACAAAGTGAAGCCATCTAATTACAACTTTTGTGTGTTGTTACCATGTTCCGGGGTATTTAGAGACTGCAATTCAAAGTTCTATTTTGCGGTTTTTTTCCCTTGGATTGGAAACTCCGTCTGTGTAAGTTTATCTTACATTGCCAGTCCCAAGCTCGGATAAAGGAGGAGGGGGAGGGCATTAGGTAGTCGACAGCCGGCACTCCTAGGTTACGTCAAATCCTTATGATAATGAATCATGAACGAAATTGCGCTAAAGCTACGGCCTCACCTGTAAGTGGCGCGCTGTGTGGCCCGAGCACAATGATAGGTGAGCAAGGGTCGCTGTATCTCCATCGGCGTTTGGATGCAGTGTTAAATGAGAAAAGGGGGCCATAGAAATTTCTTTTTGAACAACTCCACTCAAAGTTGTTTGGAAGCATCTGCTCCAATCAACTTTACACATGACACGCAAAAGAAGTACTTTGATCTTATTAGATGGGGGAAGGTGAAAAAGCTAGGACAAGAGGGTAGAGTTCAAGAGAGTAGAATGCGTTTAGGAACGTGGAATATAGGAACCTTAACGGGAAAATCTACGGAAGTAGTAGAAGTTATGGTGAGGAGAAGGATAAGTATTATGTGCCTACAAGAAACTAAGTGGGTTGGTCTTAAGGCAAAGGATCTAGAAAACTCAGGTTTTAAACTTTGGTATTCGGGCACAAATAGAACGAGAAATGGTGATGGCATCATCGTGGACAAGACCTTGACACAAGATGTTGTAGATGTCAAGAGGGTAGGAGATAGAATTATGGCAATCAAGATTGTAATAGGACAAGAACTCATCAATGTGATTAGTGCGTACGCACCTTAAGTAGGGTTGGATATAAGTTTGAAGGAGAAATTTTGGGAAGATCTTGGAGACTTGGTGCAAGGAATTGCTCAGATGGAGAAGTTATTTATAGGAGGAGATTTAAATGGACACGTGGGCAAGGAGACAGGCAACTATGGAGGTTTTCATGGTGCCCATGGTTTTGGGGAGAGAAACAAGGATGGGGAAGCCATCTTGGATTTTGCAATGGCATATGATCTCTTCTTAGCTAACACCTTCTTTAAGAAGAGAGAAGAACATGTGACCACCTACAAGAGTGGGTCGTCAAAAGCATAAATAGATTTTCTTCTAATGAGGAAGGGGGGTCGTATAACTTGTAAGGATTGCAAAGTTATACCAGAAGAGAGCTTGTTTAATCAACATCGCTTGTTGGTGATGGATGTATATATCAAAAGAGAGAGAGAAAAGAACAAGACCTTGAAGTGCCCAAGGACTAGATGGTGGAATCTAAAAGGAGAAAAACAAGTCATTTTCAAAGAGAAAGTAATCACCCAATACGTGTGGGATAGAAAGGGGGAAGCTAGCCAAATGTTGGATTCCATGACTAGTTTTATCCGAAAAGTAGCAAAAGGGGTATTAGGAGAGTCCAAGGGCTTTGCTCCACACCAAAATGAATCTTGGTGGTGGAATAAGGAGGTACAAACAAAGGTTAAGGTTAAGAAGGAATGTTGTAAAGCCTTATACAAGGATATGACCGATGAAAACAGTGAAAGGTATAGAATAGCAAAACAGGAGGTGAAGAAAACTGTGAGAGAAGCTAAGCTAGTGGTTTTTGAAGATATGTATAAGCGACTAGATACCAAAGAATGAGAGTTGGATATCTATAAACTAGCTAAAGCAAGGGAAAAGAAGACAAGGGACCTAAACCAAATAAGGTGCATCAAGGATAAGAATGGAAAAGTTCTTGCTATAGAGAACGTGGTCAAAGACAGATGGAGAGTTTATTTTCATAATATTTTCAATGAAGGACATGAAAGGAGTACTTCTTTGGGAGAATTGAGTAACTCAGAAGAGTGTAGAAACTACTCATTTTACTGTCGAATTAGGAAGGAAAAAGTGGTTGTAGCTTTGAAAAAGATGAAGCGTAGAAAAACAGTGGGCCCAGATGATATACTGATCGAAGTGTGGAAAGTCTTGGGAGAGATAGGTATAGCATGGCTCATAGACCTTTTCAATAGGATTTTGAAAATGAAGAAGATGCCAAATGAGTGGCGAAAGAGCACTTTGGTGCCTATCTACAAGAATAAGGGCAACGTACAAAATTGCATGAACTATAGGGGTATTAAGCTAATGAGTCCTACAATGAAGCTCTAGGAGAAAGTTATTGAGCATAGACTGAGGTAAGAGACACTAGTCTCAGACAACTAATTCGGGTTTATGCCAGGGCGCTCAACCGTGGAGGCAATCTATCTTTTACGAAGATTGATGGAAAGATATAGAGATATGAAAAAGGATTTACACATGGTCTTTATAGATTTGGAAAAAGCGTATTGTGGATGAAAATTTTCGCTTTCTTCTTCTTGGACGGAAATACACTTGCAAAACAATTAACACCTAAGATCAAGGCCAAAAGCCTCACGCGCCTATGATGAATGGGGGGCTTAGGACGAAGAATCTCCAATGCCAAAGTTAGAATTTGAGAGAAAGAGTGTTTAGAGAATTTTAGAAGAGAATTGGACTTAGATTTTTGAAGAAATGAGGGGCTATATATAGGGGTGTGGCCAGCCCTATTAGGAGAATTAGGACCGGCCACATATGGTTGATTTGTGGGATTGATTGCAAGATATTATGTGAAATAATATCTTACAATTAATTTGGTAATTAACCAATTAATTTGGTAATTAATCCCAATTTGAAAAGAATAATTAGGAGTTACTTTGTGGGTGAGGATTTGATGAGGAGTAATGAGAGGGTTTTAAAAGAATACCATTTTGGTCACCTTTGACCTCGATTGAGCTATTATTGTCCATTGCATGCGCGTGGTCTTTTTAACCCAAAAGTCCACGTGTTGTCTCCATATTTTCCTTGATTATTTTTGGCTCCACACGTATGACAGGGTCCTAAGAGACATTCTTTGAAGGATTTTAGAGAAGACAGGAGTACGAGTAGCATATATCTAAGCTATAAAGGATATGTATGATGGAGCAAAGACTACCCGTAAGAACTCATGAAGGACAAACTGAAAGTTTCCCCATAACTGTAGGGTTACATCAAGGCTCATCTTTAAGTCCTTACCTTTTTACATTGGAAATGGATGAGTTAACATACATATTCAATATGATATTCCTTGGTGTATGCTTTTCGCAGACAATATAGTGTTGATAGATGAAACTCAGGAAAAGGTAAGTGCGAAGCTTAACCTTTGGAAAGAAGTGTTGGAATCTAAAGGTTTTCGCCTAAGTTGGTCAAGGACAGAATATTTGGAGTACAAGTTCAGTGCAAGTTCAGTGCAAATGGAGGCCCAAATGAGTTAGGGGTAAGGATCGAGACCACGAAGTACCAAAGAGCAACCGCTTTTGCTACCTAGGATTTATCTTGCAAAAAAAATGGAGAATTAGATGGAGACCTCAACCACAAAATACAACCTGGATGGATGAAGTAGACAAGTGCATTGTAACCGTCGTATGCCACTAAAGCTCAAGGGAAAAATTTATAGGACAACAATAAGGCCGGCGATGCTGTATGGCATGGAATGTTGGGCGGTGAAGCATCAACACGTACATAAAATGGGTGTAGCTGAGATGCGGATGCTTCGTTGGATGTGTGCGCACACAAGAAAGGATAATGTTAGGAATGAGGATATCCAAGGTAAAGTAGGAGTAGTTGAAATTGAAGGAAAGATGAGAGAAAATCGGTTGCGGTGGTTTGGACATTTGCAACGAAGGCCTACTTACACTCCGGTTAGAAGATGCAACTACGAGATAGAGGTCTAAAGCCGAAGGGGTAGAGGAAGACTTAGGAAGACTTTGGAAGAGACTCTAAGAAAAGACTTAAAGTACTTAAATCTAACAAAATACATGACACATGGCGTTCTAGGATTCATATAACAGACCCCACTTAGTGGGAAAAAGGCTTTGTTGTTGTTTCCCTTGGATTGGAAAACCGCAATGCAATTACTGTTGTGATTAGTAATTTACCTCCTCCTAAATATAATAAATATGAGAAAAGGGATGTCAGTTGTAGTCGTATTTTTTGTAATTTTTGTGTATTTTAAGTGCATTATTGTATCATAATACATAATTGACTTACTTATAATTAACATAAAATTGGAGAATTAGCCTTCTCCTAAATATGAAAAATATGAAGGAGAAGGGGTGCCGGCTGCAGTGTCATATTTTTTTAACTTTTGTTTGTTTTAAGTGCATTAGTATACCACAATACATTATTCACATCTTATAATTAGCATAAATATTGTTTATTGTTAACATTGTACCATTTCATTGATTTAAAAAATTACCCTATTATTTAAGGATATATACATAAAAAACAAAGGAATATATTCATTTGCATTGTACGAAAGAATTCTAAATTAAACAAATGCTGTGTTTTTGTTTAATTAATAAGAAAACGAAAGCATGAGTTTCAAAATCAAAACAGAAGAAAAATGATATCCCAAAAAGTCTTTTTGGAAATTGAGATTCTAGATTTCTACCAATAAAATGTCATTAGAATAATGATCGTGGGCCAAAATCTCGAAAGGATTAGGCATATTTGCGATTTTTATTTTGTTTCAAAAAAAAAAAAAAATCTAGAAAGGATTAGGCATATTTGCGCTTTTAGACACTAACACAATACAAAATTACCATTTGCCCAACGAACTAATTTCCATCAGGTAAAGTAATTTTCGACAGGCAAAGCAACTTTACCCGGCAATTGGTATGGCAAAAGTGGTCAAAGTTTTCGTTTTTTCAGAGATCCTTGCCTGATGAAAAAGTTTGACCGGCAAAGTATTCGTGCCAAGGAAAAAAATTGGCGCGTAATATGCCAACTTTTGCACGACTAACCCTTCAAGTTTCGTCAAGCAAAGGTATATTTTATGATTTAGGGTTTCGGGTTTACAATTCGTCGGGCAAAATGAAATATTTTGTTGGGCAAAAGTGAGGGACATTTTGGCATATTTGATTTCTTCGATGATTTTCACAATCCGCGAAATTTATTTCAACAATCCAACCGTCAATATAGTCGGTATATAATCGGGGATGGCATACACCAAAAATCATCTAAAACAAACCTTCATGGATTAGGTAACAGAACGAAATCCTTCGGTGGTTAGAAACGTATCATTACAATCTAACGGTTATATTAGCTTCGAATTTTTTTTTTTTTTTGGCAACTACACTCAACCTTAGAAGAGTACGAATGAACCCGATCATTAATTTAAAAATGTTTACACTAGTGGTTACCACAAAATCTTACATTCTATTTAATAGAAGTATAAATATTCACACACCCCATTTTACTTCTCACACACCTTTTTAATTTTTAGCCGTCGGATTGGATGAATTGAAGAAGATCAACGTACATAAATTATCAAGGGGTGTGTGAGAAGTAAAATGGGATGTGTGGATAGCACACCCCTAAAATAAACTCTTAAGTGTTTGGTGAATCTATTGTATTGACGGGATAAGTAGGCTACAAAACTAATTTCAACGATCCAAACTTTTACTGTAGTACGAGATCGCATACGCCAAAACTACCTAAAACAAACTTTCGGGGATTAGGTAACGATGAAATCCTTTGACAGTTGCAAACGTATATATATCATCACTATTTAATGATTATTTTAACTCTGATTTTGATGATTTTTTTGCAACTACACTCCTCAACCTTAGAAGAGTACAATGAGTGAACCGATCATCAATTTAAAAATGTTTACACTAGTGATTACCAAAAAATCTTACATTCTACTTAATAGAAGTATATAATAAACTCTAAGTGTTTGTTAAATCTATTGTGTTGACGGGATATGTAGTCTATGAAATTAATTTCAACGATCGAACCGTCACACTTTTGTGAATATAGCACAACATCGCATACGCGAAAAATCAGCTAAAACAAACTTCAGGGAGTAGGTAATTGACCAAAATTCCTCAACAGTTACAAATGTATCATCATGAATTAACGGTTATTTTAGCTCTAATTTTGATGATTTTTTTGCAAAGACGTTGCTTAGGGTAAAACCACTCACTAAGTTGACTTGATCATCAAATTGGACGATCTTTTAACCGTGGGAAAATAAATAAATAAAATAGGGAAATTTCTTAAATTTTTGATCTTTGGCCGATGAAAATTACAAAGTTCTTCGGCCAACAATACTAAATTCGTCGGGCAAATTTAAAATTACACCACTTTTTTCCCAAAAAAAAAAAAAATCCCTCAAATTAAAGCGTTTGCCCGATGAAATTTACAAAATTTTGTCGGACAAAGTTAATTTTCGCCAAAAGTTTAACTGCGTGACCATATTTATGCAACATTTGCTCAACGAATGGTTATATTTTCCTGACGAATATATTAAGTCAAAATACACGTGTCACAATTTTAAAACCTTAGCCTGATGAATTGGCCTATCAGGAAAAGGTAGAATATTTTACATCAGGCCGAGAGCCTTGTTCTTCTTCCTCCTCGTGTCGTTGCTCTCTCTCTGCGAAGCACTCTCTGCGCTTGCACTCTCTCTCTCTCTCTCTCTCTCTCTCTATGTGCTCTATTCTCTCAACCCTCTGTGTGCTTTCTCTCTACCCCCAATGTATGTTTGCTAATCTTTTTTTATCTATATCAGTTGCATGTGTAAAATCGTGAGTTTCGATGTATCAAAAAGAAATTTTTAGGAAATTGTGAAATTTGTAGGAAATTATTGAAATTTGTGGAAATTATAAAAATTGTAGGAAAGTATTAAATTTGTGAAAGTTGTAGAAAATATTGTGAAATATGTAGGAAATTTGTAGGAAACTATTGAGATTTGTAGGAAATATTAGAAATTTGCAATTTTGAATGAATTTTGAAATAAAGTAATTTTGTAAATTAGTGTATGCTTGCTTTATTGTGAATTTTTCTCCAAATGTCATCACGGTTGATCATGAGTGCTCGTCACTCTGCCCTTGGTTTAGGTCAAACTAACCCGCAGATTATGAATTTTAAAATTAATTTTTTTACATACTGATTTTATTAATATTGTACATTTTCAAATTAATATATAATTTTAAATTACGAATTTAAAAAAAATTAAAAAGTTTGCCGGACGATTACTTTCGTCAAGCATGTATTATGTAATTTATTTTCTTTAAATTTCTTGCCCGACAAGTTTTTCATTGAGCCAAAAAAAAATCTTTTATTTCGGCAAATCCAACAAAATCCTATCTTCGGGCTAAGCTGGTTAACGCATTTCAGGCAAAACATGTTTGTCTGACGAATTCTAGAATTTCGTCGGTCAACATTTTCGGCTAAGACCTTTGCGCAACGACTTTTGCCTGATGAAATTTTGTTGGGCAAAACCTTTAGCGACGAAAACCTTATTTTGTTCGAGATGAAAGGGTTTTTTTTTTTTTTTTTTTTTTTTGTAGTGTAATATATTAGGTTGCCAATTGACATCTAATTTCTACTATTCATAAGCTTTAAGCCAAGGGGTAGTTACATACATTGGTCTCATCGTCACACCTAGTGCCTAGAAAACAAAGGGACAACACTATTTAAGTTTTAAACAACCAGTGCTTTTTCTTAACACTAGTCATTTTCCTAAATGTCGGTATCAGATTTTTCTTTTCTTGATAATAATGTTTTTTTCCTTCTGTAATTTGAAGGGTATCAAATGTCTCCAATAACTAGTATGGTGCAGCTGGCGTCAATCAGATGGTTGTACCAAGAATTCAACAAATGGAAATTTTGCAAAGAAAAGGGCTATGATCAATGAAGTAAGAAAGATACTTAAAACGGAATGGATTTAATGCAATAAATATATCTGAAATTAATTAGAGAAGAGAAAGAGAGATCATTTTCTTGGGTTGAGAATTGTGGTGCTTTCTTCTTTCACCTTTATGTGTGAAACATTATAGGCAATACCTATATTTATGTAATTGTAATATTATATAACCGTGCAAAATGGTCCCAAAATTTAAACACACTAGTCATCTCTTTTCCTCTGGCTCTTTCATGGTCGTGGTTTATACTTTTGCCTTATTTCAGTTGCAGTGTGAGAGAGAGATGTGAATTTAGGGTCCCCCACACATGCCTGAGGCCCAAACCTAAAAGCCTTTAATGTAAATACACACATATATGGAAACACTCACTAATCTGTCTGCAAACTGCATGGGGGTTAGTCTTGGCGTGATAATATTCAATATGCAAACAACACACAATCGGGACCACCCTCCTCCCTCTGAAATCCTCTCACATCTTTTTTCTTTTCTTTTTTTTTTTCTAATTATTTTTTCTTAGCGTTTTAGTCCCTAATATTCCATGTAATTCTAAATAAAATGGTAATTCCACTTCTGGCTCTATTTATACCCTCCTCCCGTCCTCCTTCTTTTGCCATCAAACCCTAGCTCACTAGCTCTCTCTCTCTCTCTCTCTCACAGAAAGGAATTTCCAGTGTGCATATGTTCTTATCATGCACTGGTAGCAGTTGAAGCTGCCAGCATGATCTTATAACTCCCTACTTCGTTTAGGGAAGATCAGATCATCTGGCAGTTTCACCTGTTGTTGGTAGCATGAGACCATCAAAACCCTAATTCCGACATAACACCAATCCCTAGCTACTGGAAATAAAGCGGTATTATTTCATGATCTCAATTAATTTACCTTGTAAATGTATAATTCGTTAGGATATATAATTAATTCGGCTGGTTTATCGATTAATTACTTTCATGCTTGATCTGTTCTATTTTTATGCAAAATTTGCACGGAAATGTCAGATATTTGGGTTTTTAGGGTTTTTTGAATGACACAATTTGTGTTTCTCCAAGCAGTACGATGATTGCATGCTCCTCAACTGGCACTTTGGTGATCGAGCCAATACCTAGCCGTGCACTTTGTTGGATATTAGTTATACTACCGGTCGTACTCAAATCTGCTAATATCTTAAGATTTCATATATGCACACATGTGTTCATCATCTCAACATGATTAATTTAATGGAGGTTTTCCGTAGTTAATATATGTTGTGAGATTTGGTCATCTGATTATCTGAATCTTTTCTCTGGATTTAAAATTTTCAATTGGAGGTTTCAATAATTATTCTGTGTTTGTTGATTGGGAATCAAGCCCTAGCTTGGTTCTTGTATTCGTTAATAGTTAGGGTATGGTATGCAATACAGGCCAGTTTTCTAGAGAGAGAGAGAGAGAGATGGTACAGTGAAGTGGACTAGGACTACTACTGCTGTGCTTACACAGGTTGTTGCAGGAATAACAATGGGCTTTTGCATATGTTTGAATGCCAGTCAACTGTGTGATAGATGGTCTTAACTTATGAGTACACACACACATATATATTATCTCAGAACGATTTATAGTTCTTATGAAATTCACTGGAATTTAAACAAAAGGTGATGAAACTGCTTGAGATATAGGAAACACTGATATTACTTCAATTAAAAGCAGGAATGGTAAAAATGAAGTTTCTTTTTGTTAAGCTAGTATCTGGCTTGATGGTCTTGCTTCAGTGGTTGGATATATCATCCTTTTGAGCTTATAGGTTTATTGGATGAGTATATACTTGCTGTACATTTTCTGTTATTGTTTCTAAGTTCGCTTACTTCCTCTCCAAATTAATCTGATGTAGATGGAAAGAAGGGAGAAGAAGAGATTGGGGATGTGATTACAGTGGCCCTTGGGGGACGTCTAACGAGACAGATTTTTTTCTATGCTGGCTATATTTCAGCCAACTCTTGAGTACAGGCTGCAGTTTTAGTGCTCATGAGAAACAGAATATGCAGCCACAAGCATGAGACCTCAGGAGCATGTACATGGCACAGGTACTCTGCCGCCCTGTGTCAATAATAGAACGACAGGAAAATTTCTGTCCATGTGACATTGTATTATTGACACGAGACGTCACAATAGTAGTGTATCCATGTCATGTAAGTTTCTCTCCACCACCTGGATTCAAATTGAAAATAAGTATTTTATATTAGTCATTCCATTACATACAAACTAGACACAAAGATCAGTTCTGGCAAATTTCATTTCTCAGTCGATAACCTGTGATTGGCTGTATCTTCCCAAGTGCACAATGGGATGGCAATTGATGATGTAATTTCTCAACTGCGACCCCATGTGAACCAACCCCCCTTCCCCTTGGTTGCATAGTAAATAATGTTACTCTCTCTCTCTCTCTCTCTCTCAAGAGTTTCTCCGTATGCTGCTTGTTGGACTTTGGGCCCTCTCTTTTGGTAGAATGTACAAATGGAAAAGATTCCATGGAGTTTTCAGATTTCCCTGGAGAACCAAATAATCTAAAGCTTCACTTGTTTGATTCTCCCAACTCTTTCCAGACTACTCATTTGTCAATAACCACTCATGAGAAGGGCGTTAGTTAAATATGAGGTCATATGAGATGGACGATGACAATGGCTATAATGTGCCCAGCACAGCAGCTTGCTTCAGAATTCAGATGGGCATGCAATAAAATAATTATTACACCAATTAATTAATCTCGGCGCCTTAATTGTGTGATATGTGATAATTTTACATAGTCTAACATGCATTGGTGTACATTATTGTGAACTCATCTGCTTGTGAGAAGATTAATATCTTATAACAAGACCGACGGAAGAAAGAATCCAAAGAGGTTAATTGCCAGGATAAGAAGTAGAATCGGAAATGGGAAAAATGTGGGAGCATCATACCTAGGGTTATAAGTGTAGAGGACGCCAAAATCTCTACAGTAGTGGTTGGATGAATCATCTCACATAACAAAAAGATGACTAGATGTACAAAACTACCACTGTACCTGACACAATATGAATTTTGCAAGCTAATTTTACATTAAAAAATATTAACTTGAAAGTGGGAATCATTATTGCATTTCATCCAATATTAGCAGCCAAGTCACATCCATGATCCATCCTTTGATATGTATTTAGAAATTTGCTTCTACTAGAAATCATATAGATACATAATACAAATTATTAGCATAAGATGGTGAATACGGGTGTCGCATAACCAAAAATGATATTTCATACTGGCACAATAATACAAAAGATCATATATGCAAGGATGTTAATACAACAGTATCACAAAGATTATACATGTCAATGTGGTGTCATATAGAAACGTTAAAACACAGAGTGTGATCAGCAAGGCAGAGCTATTCATAGACTCAAAGATATCTTGGCCCCCTCTTCAATCACAACCCCTTTAGAAGATATAGAGCAATAGTCGCAGATTGAGAACAAAATCCTTTACCTTAAGATTGTGGCTGCCAGATATAAACCCTACATTTGCCATTGATCAAAGACTTGGGATATCCTTCACCTTGGCATCTTTTTCTCACCACTACTAGGTTCTCAGTTTCTCTCTAACAACATTACAACAACTAGGCTCTCGTGTGATAAAATAGTAAAATTTAGAATTTATCTTTGAATTTTCACCGTAGTTTATATTCGGTCTCTAAACTAAAAATTCGTCAATTAAGATCCTTGGATTTAACAAAACATTCACACTCCATAAAATTTTCTGTAATTTGATTGTGGCAGGAAATAGAATTTGCACTCTAATTTATATTTGGTCCCTTGTTGTCACCCTAGTTTATATTTATCAATTAACCTTTCACCCTTTTTTTTTTTTTACCCTTGTTTGTTTATTAGCTTAGCTATCACTTTAACGTACAGTACCTACTAACAGTGCAAGTGTAAAACTTCTTTTGAATTTTTGAGTTTGGTAAAAGAAAAATTGTTTTTCATTTGCCTTTTCCTTTCTAAGAAAATGCTGGTGTTGTTTTGACTACATAATTTTTCATTTCCAAGCATTTTTAACCGTTATGCTAAATACACACAGATAGAATCGTTTATCATTTTTAATTAAAAACAAAACTGGAGAAACACAACATGATAGTGCCCCTCAGCTTCCATTTTTACTCAGAAGTTTGTAAATAATATCATTTGAAATTTTGTGGTTTTCTAATATAAAAAATTATTTCCAAGAGATTTTGGGTTCAAAATATTTTTCCCCCATTTTTTCACGTTAATGTTATAATATATATATATTTTTTTCTCAAATTGATAAGATATATTGTTTAATCCCAAAATTATGTGGTGAGCTAACATGATAGTATTTTAATTGTCAAAAGTCAATTCAGTTCCTAGTTGGTCCAAATATATGAACAAATGAAATATTATTACTCGAAAATGAGGGACTACACTTGCAGCCCAAGGATCATGTTGCCATTCAGAAGCTTTAATTTGGCTTTCACAATGGGATCAGGATCCTCTCTTGAGCAAATGGAGAGGATCCTCATGACCGGGTCCATCGGGCCGTTCAAATTGTATCCAACGGCTACAATTATTATAACTTTTAGTGGAGCCCTCCGTTTATAGCCGTTGGATAAATTTTGAACTGCCCGATGGACCCGGTCAGGAGGATCCTCTCTATTTGCTCAGGAAAGGATCCTGATCCTTCACAATGGATCCAAAATGGTTAAAATGATCAAATATCGACAGAGCGATGGAATATCAACAGAGTAATTGATCATTTCAATAATTCAAATTTAAAAATAAGAAATTTTATTTGAATTCATATAACCTCTTTCTATACTCAATTTTTAAACTTTAAATGTGAATTGCCTTTTTTACCCTATTGCATAATTACCATCAAGTACAAGATGAAATTAACAATAAAACTACAATTTATCTTTAAACACACAATAACTAAACTCTACCATCACGCAATGTTTATCCTACATTTATTCCGGCTAAAACCTGGTTCATAGGATATCAAGGTGGATATATGAGGAGAAAGACAATAAAATCTTCTGGAGAAACAAGCTTATACTATGTTATACTAGACAATGGCAATAAGTGATCAATCTGCAACAGTCAAAAATTAACTTTTACGATCTCTGGCATTAAGCTGTATTGAGAGAGTCTAATGCTAAAATTAAAATCAAATTACAGTTGTTGGAAGCATCGATACGAGCGGGATCACAATGCTTGAAGAGGTCCAGAAAAAATGTTGATAGAAAGGGTTTCAAGGTATGATATTATGGTAGACTAATATTGTTTGATATAGTTCCAAAATTTGTTTGATCATGTGTTTAGTTTTATTCTTTCTTCTGATCTATCAGCTTGTAATAGCAAAATCTTCACCGAGTAAAATCTTCAAGCTGATAGAAAGGGTCTCCAAGTTCTTTCTTCTTATCTATCAGCTTGTAATAGAAAGGGTCTCCAAGTTCTTTCTTCTTATCTATCAGCTTTCAAGTAAAATCTTCACCGAACTATTCAATTTGGAATTTATATTTTAAATGGGTTATAAAAATAAATTTATATTTTGAATTAATTTTGTGAGGGTAGTAATTTTGGATTTAAAGAGATATTAATTCTTTAATTAAAAGTAGGGTTTTTTTTGGGCAAGTACTACTTGAATTGTAAGCATATGGGCTTATACCATCTGAACTTTCAATTTTTATTTTTACTATCTAAACTCTCTTTATTATTGGAATCTACCATCTACTTTACTTTCCATCCATTTTGCTGCTAAAACATGTCACCTATAGGAATATTTTCGTCAATTAACTTCATGGGGCTGACTAAGATACAAATTAGCTCCAAAATAATACAGCCTAAGTCAATATGATGCCAAAATTAGGAGTTTGTACCGCCCTAGTTCAGCAATTCCCTCCATAAGAATTTGAAAAATTAATATTTGAATAAATTAAGGTGAATCACACACTCACTTGCTGACCTACAAAAAAATAAATCTTGAATACTCACTGTAAATGAAATACTATATTTTTGCATAATTTTCACTTCAACAACCCTTGCCAAAATTAAACCCGAAATCAACTTCTTCATTTCTCTTCTGACCTAACTTCAACGCCGTTGTAGAGAAAATGCCTTTTGCCTTTGTACAAATTGATTCCAATAAGCCCTAGGAAGTGAATTGACAAAAATATCCCTCCACGTGAGAGGCGCATGACATGATTTAATGGCAAAATGGATGGAAAATAATGTAGGTGGTAGATTCCAACAGTTCAGAGAGTTCAGGTGGTAAAAAATAAAGATTAAAAGTTTAGGTGGCGCACATGCTTGCAAGTTCAAATAGTACTTGTGCAAAATCTCTTTAAAAATAAGAAAAACTAATGAAAATGGCGTGAAAACTTTGAGTTTTAACAATAAGAACAAAATAAAGGGTAAAGTGAACAATACCAGGATTGACTTTTTAGTGTAAAAATGTGGTTTTTCGTTAAAGTGAACAGTACCATGAGCTTTTCGTTAAAGTTCCATTAAAAATAATATGAGTATTAAGAGTAAATTGGATATAGAAAGAAATTATATAAATTCAAATAAAATTATACTTTAAAAAATGATCATTTGATGAATTTCCCAAGAAAAAAAATCAAAACAATTAACTTTGGCAGTCCAAAGTATTGGGTACTCGCACACTGTTACTTTTTTTAACAGTTTCTTTCTAACGATTATTTAAGAACCCACTGGAGAATTGTTTCTTATTTGTAGGTTTGATGTTAGAACAGCTTATTGGGTTGAGAACTAACTGGCGATTTGCAGAAGTAATTGCAGGTAGTAACTTGCAATTCTGCTCATTCATGCTGAAATATATACTTCTGAAAAAAACTGCCAACTGATAGTTTGAGAAGCATTTTTTGAAGCCTGACGCAAAAATTTCCTAGATGTAAATTAGATTCATTAATTAACATTTCTTTACAGAGCCTACAACTGATAAACTCCCCATAAGTGGGCCTACACTGCAGTGAACAAGGACCTGCTATCTATGGTGATCAAGGAACAACTCTCTAACACTATAAATACTGATCTAAACTCAGAAACACCCTCTCTATTCTTCCCTCCGCCGCTAGTTAAACCGGAAGACCTTGAACCCGCATAAAAGGTTTGTATGTGAGGAAGGAAAATTAACAGTGAACAATCATCTTGTGGTTGCAGCGTCTTTTCTGGCTAATCTCGTTTCAGTGACCAAACCATCGACCCTCTTCCACTTCTAACAATAAAACATTACTCTCTTTACATTCTCCTTCAAGGCTGGTAATGGTCGGACTCCAGACTCGCCAGCAGCGCGTGTACCCTTAGCAGTGTGACCAGTAGAGCCATTCTCTTGCATATCTGGCTCCAGATAGAATCGAGCACGGAAAGCAGCCAAATGCGCATAGTATGCCGGAGGTACTGCAAAAGGACACAGCAGATAATTCAAAACCTTTTTCACCTAGAGCATGGCTTTATAGCAGAATTGATTATGCATGAGCAGAAAATTATTCGGCTACGTCACATGGAAGAACAATTACTTACCAACAGAGACAGAGCGTGTGCACCTTGCATATGTGTAACACAGGTTATTTGTCAATGATTGGATTCCATCAGCAGTAAAATTATTCTCATCCCAAAGAACATGGTAGTGAGCTGGGCGACTTGTCCCCTGCCAATGTAAGAAAAATATGCATACATGATACATTCAACTGTCAAAGACTGTAAAATTTACAAAGCATTATAAATGGAAAATGCAACTAAAATTTGTTTAAAAGATTCTATGCGGTTACACCCATATGTTATTTGAAATTATAAGATCTTAACAAAAAGCGGTTTTTTTGGAACATGATTGGTTCAGATTTTCTGGAATATGGTTTCAAAGAGATCCAGAGATATATTTAATTTTTCCAGACTTCCAGTTCCAGGGCAGAACTGCAAAGATGAAAAGTGAATACAATTTTCTACCTGAATACCAGCATGACTGCAGAGATAAAAATCATGTTCGGTTGGATGACAAATCTTAGTATCAACCACGGTACCTGAAAACAGTAAAATGATAAAACATTAAGCAAAAAACACTTTGTATTAGTCAAGAAGGTGCAACATGACGGACAGATGTAAGTTTCCCAGATAGGTTAACTTTACCAGGTAATATGTTCCCACTCTTGTCTATGCTGCTCCTGTCCCTATGGTTATTAGCAAATAATCGAGTGTGGTGCCGTTTTTGAACCACAATGAAAGTCACTGGTGGTTGATAGTTGGGTTCCAGAGAAGCGCATGCCTGTATGAAGATTACTTATCAATGTAATTTCCATTCATCTCCAATATATTGATACCAGCCATAATGAAATAAAATATTTCAATTCTCACCTTCCGGATTGCATCGAGCTCATAAAGTAAGACTTGGTAAAATTGACCTTCACTTACACCATCCCTGATCAGAATTATTTCCATCCAATTTAAGAACATGGCACAAAGAAAAAACAATGCAGACAGATAATCAAACTGTTTGTTACAAACACTGGCACTAGGAATACAAACATTTACCTGTAAAATATAATCCTTAGGGGCTTCTGTCCTGTTGCCTTCCTAAATGAAACCAGAAGATCCCTGGACAAACAGAATAACGTTAAAGATAAGAGCGTTAGAACCTACGCATGGAGAGCATTATATGCAAGCAGAAGATCCAAGGACCAAATTGGATTTCCATTAGTAGGGGAAGAATGCACTCAAGATTAAGAAAAGAATTGGCTAGAGTTCTTGTACCGGATCATGCCACCACTGACTGTGCCACGAACAGGGTCTTGCCATGTTTTATACAAATCCTGTATGAGTTCCTGTCTGTGAGCTTGAGCACAAACTAATCCAGCATATTTGGTCACTTCGGGCCAGTCCTGGGAAGCTACCACCTGGATAAGTACAAACACCATTAGCAACGAAGGTTTCAACACATATTGCCAAAAGAATTTCTATGTAATAAAGGATTTTACAGCAGCAATTGAGGGGCTGGAATCTTCTCCATTCTCAGGGTGAGTCACATCTGCTCCAAAGATTATGGTTGGTATATCACTGACCAAAGGTATCCTGCAGCTGATAGCATCCAAGAGAACGGTGTTTCTGCCACCCATCTGCACCATGGATGTGTCCCAAAATCATCAGGATCCAGTAATTATAGGGGGTGAAGAGACTAGGTTTACAATGATCACAAAAGAGGCCATTATCTTTACCATAAAAATGTAAAAACATACAGAAAGAAAAAGGATGCTCTCATTCTCAACAACTTTGTCTCAAGTCATATATTGTAAAATGAGCTCATTCACGGTTACCGTAGTATTATGCAAGACTGGAATTGGACAAACCTTAACATTTATCTTTAGGGAGACATTAGCCAAGTACTGTTTGCTGATCTTGAAAACATACTTTGTGAGACAGCATTGTGATATTAAACCGAGATCTGTTTCACATATTCGCTTGATATCACCTACAATAGCAGAATCAGATTAGAACTACATATACAATTCCAGATCAAATCTCACGTATAAAGCTTATTTTTATGTATATCAAGGTCAAATATTAATGCAATATTCTAAGTGAAATCACAGGCACGTATGACATACCATACAGGGACCCGTTGTTGTCAGGCAAAATGGCCAATAGGAGCTCTAAATCTTTTCCTTTGGTCTTGTTCATGGACGCATGATAAACATGCTTCAAAGCTTTCTCTACTTGTTCAGGCCTCGCATTGTAGATTGGAATTACAGGTTCTGAATTAAATTCCTACAGAATAGCAAAATACATTTATATCCCAAATTATGAAAACATGCAGAAATGACATAAGACAAAACACTTTACATAAAAATTGGCAGAAATAATACCATGCCAGATACTTGACACATTTGAGCAAGTTCACTGCAAAATCCACGTGCGACACTCTCTTGCACTCCCCGTGAAAAATTAATACAAGCCCACCGACTGACAGTCATTCCATTAATCATTTTCTGCATTACAAGAAGACAGGCAGCCAAAGTATTAGTAGTAGAACCATAGAATGAAGACATTATGACTGATAAAAACCTTGCAACACCTTAACAGATATTGGAGGAAATTATAAAATGAAAATTTTTAAAGACGGTAGTGTAGATTGTACTACAATATCAGGGGTGATAGGTTGTACATGTTGAATTGATTATCTATTGGAACTGTTATTACCATGATGGTTCAATGGCCAATTTGACTCACTTATACATACTAAAAATGGAGTTATTACATTCACAAAATCAGAAAGGTAATCTAGAAATTTATGACAACTAGCAAAACAAGATTGCAGTTGACAAGTGTGATACCTTGTTCATCATATTCCACTGACCAACTTGAGGCAAACAATTCTTTTCTTTTCCAGTTTCATGATACTTCAGCTGCAGGTAAGGGTTCCTTGAGATGGTCAACATATATTTTCCCAAACTTGCTACAAAAAATGAGAATATATACCAAGGAAAATGTTATTCACACACCCATTTTTACCTCCCACACACCCTTGTTAATTGTTGGCCACTGATCTTCAATTCATTCAATCCAATGGCCAAAAATTGAGAAGGGTGTGAGAAGTAAAATAGGTGTGGATAGCACTACCCTATACTGAAACAAACTTTTCAAAGAAAAAAATTGAGGGGAAGCATTACCCAAGGAGCAGGAAGAATTCGAGCTTCGACTGAAGCTAGTTTTTCACTGATTTTGATTCCAAACTCCTTCGCATAAGGATCTTGGTCATAAGCGTTGTGTTGAACAGTCTGCTAGCATTTTAATTTCAAAAGGAAAAAAATAGCGTTACAGATAATATATTTCGTATATGTACTTTTTCACCATTTCCCAAGTTGGTCATTACATCAAACTATCAGCCAATTTCACTATTATTTTTCTCTCCTGAAAACCCCCACTGATATAGGAAATCTGTATTTCCTTGGGAAGAAAGTCAGGAGAGAAAAAGCATTTAACCATGTTAAAATATAAAAAAATAAAAAAATAAAAAAAAAATCACCTGCAGGATGTCATTTTCACGATCCCTGGGTCTTTGACATGTAACCTTTAAGAGAGCAGTAATTTGCTTCTCATTCAACCTCTTTGTATACCGTTGCCCCTCAACAATTTTGCAGGCCTGAAAAAGATTAAAGCGTGTAAGTTCCACATAAGAAATATGAAAAAGAAATTGTAATTAAATAATCACCGGGAAGATGAGAAGTTTTTAAGGACAATTACTCGCCTCCATGGGTAAATAGTTTGCCTTCTTCTGATTACCAACTTGAAGGCAAGGAAGATGCCCGTGTTGAATGGTGAATCCATACATCTCTTGGAAGTATTCAATTACGGACTTCATGGTCAAGTTCTCATCAACAGGAAACCTGAACAGACATAGCATCAGCAAACACAACACTAGTACAAATCGATCAAGAAAAGAAATTACAGCTTCTGGCCTTGCTTCCTGAAGATGGAAGGGGTGTGGGAAATAGAGTGCAAGCCTTGATTCTTGTACCTGTCTGTGTACAAGTACAAAACCAATAAAGCTGACAAAAAATCCAACCTAGAGCTACTTCAAACTTACACTAGTTCTCTTGTAGGTTGAGATGTCAATCCTGAAACTCGATACTTTCTTCGAACACTCCCTCTGTGTGTAACTTCAACTTTCACACCTCTAAGAGCCTTTTTAATCTGGTAGACATTTAAATTAACGCTCTAGATTAAATTCAATACTATGGGAACAGAAACATGTCGCACCAAAAATCTAAGAATCAAGTACCTTTACACGGTCAGCATCAGACAATGTTCTAGACAATACATCTTTGCCTAGAAGCTGGCCTACAAACTCTATTACAGGGAGAGGCTCAATAAACGCAGCTGAAGCCATATCTGCAAATGTGACAATAGAGAAACAATAAAAACAAAATATGTGAGAGATCATATGAGATTGACACAAACCATAAGTGTGTTCCTTTCGAAATTCAAATAACTTTAAATTACCAACCAATATTGAGGGAAAGCCCCATTTGGGTAGGTCTTATACTTTGGTAAAACCCGCACCACGATTCCAACCCCTCACCAAGCCGTTGTGGTGTTCTGATATCGGGTGAAAAGAAGGATCTCCCAATGGGGCAGTACCTTTACCAAACCAAATGAAGACCGGGTCAAATTAATAATAAAATCAATCTCAGCACCCACAGAACATAGTGCATTTACAGTTGGGTAATAAATTAATACCTCTTGTTTGAGAGCTCTCTTAATACAATGTCAAGAATTTGGAGCGCTTCCTGTGGAGCATCGGCACACTTACCAGCCAGAAACTGGCCCAGATGATGCATGTTTGCTCGTGCAACAAATTTAATTACCACTTTATATTCTCTTTCTCTTCTGAAATATTGGGTAACCGGAAATTAGTTCCATTTGGAGATTATAACGACAAATTCCAATTTCTCATCGTATAGAAAACAAAACAAGACCATTGGAAATTTCTTAAACTTTATTGTTTCCAGTTCGTGTTAGGTATTATTATAATCCAAGTCAATATATAAGAGTCTACACGGAAACGGAAGGAAAACAGGAGGCGATGTCCTTACTTTCGGCCATTGTTTCCATCAGGTTCATCAACAAGCTTAATATTGAACTCCTTCCAAGCAAAGGGCAGCTCACCAGCAGTGTACAGACTCTTTCTACCATCATAAGCAGGCAGTCTCATTCCTAAGTCAGATTCCTTGTACAACCTCACCAGTTCTGCCATGATAGCTCTGTTCAAAGCTCTCGATGCAACTTCGGGAGTTATGCTAACCTGCAAGAGTCAGATCACCAATGCCGGAAAAGGCAAACAGACATTAAGAACAAGATTTTAGTTCAAATTTAACTCTCATAAATGCCACTAGAAGAAAGGGACCGTGAAAACAGTGCTTTTTTCAATTTCGTCTGCAATGCAAAAGAAATTATGAAAAGTAAAAACATCTTAAACATGTTGAGTGTCAGATTAAAGGGCCCAATTTTTATGGCACGGCAGAAACATCAAACAAAAGAGCTTACATCATAATGGTTCAAGTCCTTCTCTGGTAACTC